>NW_021833049.1:0-37500 GCF_006345805.1 Octopus sinensis
GGTGGGGTGTGGGAGACAGAAAGTATGTTGTGTAAGTGAATTGCTTCTGTTAGTGTGTGTGAAGAGACAGAGAGAGTAATGTGTGAAAGAGAGAGATACGAGGGGCATTCAATAAGTAATGCCCCTGACCCACTTCCCATAGCAGTAGAACAACGAAACTTGGCACAACGTGACTTCAGAAATCAAGGCTGCATCATCTGGGAAACGCTTTCCTTTCAAAAACAACTTCATGATTGGGAAGTGGTGAAAATCAGAGGGTGCAAGGTCAGGAAAGTAGGGAGATGGGGAGGAGTTCATAGCCATACGCCTGTGCTTCTGATCTGGCGACAAGAAATATGTTATTAAGACGACTTATCTGTTGCATACGATGTTTCTTCGCTTTAAGTAAATTCCCAGGCAAACGTTTCTAATAGAAATGCAAAAGACACCTGTGGTTTCTGATTTACAGGTGTTTGAACCGAGTCAAGTGTGAAATGGAGCCTGTTGAGTGACGAGCAGTGATCCGGTTTTTGTATTTGAAAGGACGCACACCACGGGAGACTTTTGATGAAATGAAAGTAACTTATGGTGATGATGCCCCATCATATGACCTTGTAAAACGCTGGCATCGTGACACCAGAAGCAAAAATAAGGAATATACACGCACAGTAAAATATAGAAGTGTAAAGTATAATTTTTTTTTACATAATCTCTATAATAAACATAATATTGAATGAAATAATCCCCCATTTGAACTTTTTTAATTACAGATATGTGTGTGTGTGTGTGTGTGTGTGTGGTGTGTGTGTGTGTGAATGTGTGTGCGCGTGCGTGTGTGCATATATATATATAGTTAATCCAAACAAGAAAGCACAAAAAAACACACAACAACGCGAGGACGTGGAACAAATATAGTATTATTGGACGCTCAGGAAAGAAGGAAAGAAGAAGGGTTTAACGTTTCGAGCGTGCTCTTCGTCGGAAACATAGGAGGAGGAAAGATCCAGAGAAGGGAAATCAGAGGAAAAAAAGTCGGCAACGGTACACACGAGGTCACATATATATATATATATGTATGTATGTATGTATGTAGTATGTATGTATGTATGTATGTATGTATGTATGTATGTATGTGTGTGTGTGTGTGTGTGTGGTGTGTGTGTGTGTGTGTATGGTAGAAATCTACGGATGCACAAACGCACAAATCAGAAAATAAGACAAATATGGATGACTTGTTCAGAAACACCCGCAAGTGGGGAACATTTCTCAAAAATAGCCCCCAATTGTTTTCCCCCCAAATTCCTATGTCCTCGGAATCTACATAATCCGAGGTATATTTGCAGACTATTTCATTAAAAAATATCCATATTCTCGAAAGTTAAGACGAATTGAAGTGGACTCCGGTGAATTTTCCGAAATTCCCCACACCAAACCCACCCTAAACCCTCCTCCCCCCCAAATATGATATATTCGGAATCTACACTACATAACACATTTTCGTAGACAATTTAATTTAAAATATCCATTTTTCTGAAAGTTATGATCATCCAAAGTCGGTGGGGCAGAAATCTGTAGTTATGCCAATTCAAAAATACATAAAATGAGTAGTGCAAGTAAAAAAAAGGTTCGTCAATATTCAGAGGAATATTCAAAATTTGGATTTATACCCGATATCCACGATAATCTGTCACCAAGTTATGGGCGAAAAACACGGATTTTGTGAATTTTCCGAAGTCCTCTCCCCACACCTCGGAAAAGATCTTTCCATAAAATTCTTTATAATCGTAATCTATGCCGGTTGAACAGTACTTATATAAAATTTCATCTAAAGAAATACCGTTTTCCTAAAAGTTATGAGGAAAAAACTCGGATTTTGTGAATTTTCCGAAGTCCCCGCCCCCGTTGCTTTCTGCGCATTTTTTTTTTCATACTCGTTTCCTACACATTTTTTTCTTACATCCGTTGCATTATGTTTTCTTTATTATGTTTACGGGTAAGCATTAACCGAATTTTGAATTACAAAAATTAAATATCACAAGGGGCATCAGAAATGATTGGATGGGGCACGGCCAAAAATCGATTGGGAACCACTGATTTAAGCGATTATTTGCTGAAAATTTCGTTAAAAGGTAATCTAAAATGGATACTATTTAACGAAACTTTCAATAAATAATCGCTTAGATCCTGTAGATTGATGTATGTAAAGATTTGTTGGAAGATGGGGTATACATCTGTAAACGGACAATGAAGAAGTGAACGCCCTTACCTTGAACGCCCTTACCTTGAACGCCCTTACCTTGAAAGCCATGAGAGATCAATGAGGTTATGAGATAAAATGTTAAGATAAGATGTAGGCTTGAAAGAAAAGCGGATTTCTGTTTTAAGAAAAGTTTTGAGAAAATGTTGAGAGAGAAATAGTACGTGCATGTGTGTGAGTGTGTGTGTGAGAGAGAGAGAGAGAGAGAGAGAGAGGATGAAAGGTAGATAAAAAGGGAGAGGAAGAAAGTGAGGGAGAGTGAAAGATACATACATAGGTAATGTCATAATCGAAAGATATACAATTCTTTTGTTATTTGCGCGCGCATGCGTATTTGTGCGTGCGTGCGTGTGTACGTGTATGTGTGTGTTTCTGTGTGTGTGTGTGTGTGTGTTTCTGTGCTTGTGTGTGTGTGTTTATTTCTGTCAGTATGTGTGTATGTGTGCGTGTGTGTGTGTATTTCCCTGTCATACAGAAAACGCAGTAAATTTGTATATTAACAACAGCATGATTTTCTCTAAGAAAAAAAAAAGAAAACTCGGATTTTTTGCTTGGAATCAAGTACCCTGATCTCCTAATATGTTGCAAATTCCTTCTTTAGGTTTGGAAAAAAGCGGGGAATTAGTGGAATTAGTGGAATTTTTTTTTTCGTTGAATGAATTCCTGTGACCTCCTAATATGCTACAAAACCCTTTTTGGGTTCGAAAAACGGGGTGGGGTGAGGTGGAAGCCTCGGAAATTTCACCCTCACCCTATTGATCTTTTTACCCGCAAAATTTTCACTAAGGAAAAAAATCGGATTTTTTTTTTGCTTGGAATCAAGTACCCTTACCTCCTAATATGCTGCAAATCCCTTATCTTGATTCGGAAAAGGTGGGGAGGGGCGAAAGGGGGAACTCCTACCATCCCGGAATCATTGGAATTTTTTTTTTCGTTGAATGAATTCCTGTGACCTCCGAATATGCTACAAAAACCAAGACCAGCAACATTTTTCGCCGATTCCAGGGGTGCTAATGCAGATTCACATCTCTCCTGGAAAGATGCATTTTTCTGAAAAAATTTACTTGGATTCCTAGGTTTTATATGTCGGAATAAACTATTTCAGAAAAATGCATTTTGAAGGGCAGGTGTGAATCTGCATTAGCCCCATCCCCAAAATCTTTTAGTGAGTGCATCGAGTAGCTTTTCCGTCATCCTCAGGAACTTCATGGATGCGAAAAACAAAGCCGACATATATGACAGGTATGTAGGGCATATGTATTTCTGTACTTTCTGTTTATTTGTATAAGTTAATGAAATTGTTGTGCGTGCACACACAAACACAAAAATTCCTGGGATTTGACTGTTATTTTTAGAATATCGCCATTTACAGTTTCAGTCAGTTTGAAGGTTTTCATACGAAATTTGAGATTAAAAAAAAAAATTCCGTATTCTTAATCTCCGTATTTTTTCACGTATATTGAAAAATAGATTTAATTTTGTAAAACTTTAGCGGTAAATATGCAACTGTTATTCTCTCTCTCTTCCCCGCTCCCTAACACAAAAATGTTCATTTTAAATCGTTTCTTTAGAGAAACAACTTTCTCCCCCCCCTCCACAAAAATTAGTTTGGGCCAGAAAGAGTTTTTTCCCCCCTAAAACGCTGGTATAAAGCTGAATATATTTAGTTCAGGAAAAATGTGTGCTTTGTTGAGAATTAATCGATTTATTTGACAGCAAAAAGGTAAATAGCACTTTGTCGGTGAATTTTTACCTGTCTACGTACATGCACATATACGCTATTATATATATCTATATATATAAAACTGTAGTTGTGTGAGTGTCTGTCTCCTACGATTTAGATTCCTAACTCCTCCCACATTTTGCGGTGCAGTTTATAGTCGTGATTAATATCGAGCCCGTCTAGCTATTAGAGCGCGTCTACGATGAGTCAACGATTTTAAAAATAATTTAATATCATTTTTTATTCATTTTAATGCATAATTTTTCGTGTGTCGATGGCGGCGGAGTTGGCGTCCATGGTCACACCTGCACCTGTGTTTGCTTCTCCCCCTTCTTCCCTCCCTCGTGAAGCTGTTGGGAAGGGAGTGTAAGGAAATCAACGTCGTAATGCGTTGTCAAGGAGACCAGCGTTCTTTTAGAACAACGACTTCATGGCTTGAAGACACCAAAACAGAAATGGCTAAGAAAGCCCGAATTGGCATCTATAAAGGAAGTAACTCTCTAAAAATGCTTATATAGTTATTTCCCTTACAAACCCGAGCAACGCCGGGCGATACTGCTAGTATATATATAAATATATATATATATAAATTAGCGTTGCTCGGGTTTGTAAGGGAAATAACTATATAAGCATTTTTAGAGAGTTACTTCCCTTATAAATTCGGGCTTTCTTAGCCATTTTTGTTTTGGTGTCTTCAAGCCATGAAGTCGTTGTTCTAAAAGAACGCTGGTTTCCTTCACAACGCATTACGACGTTGATTTCTTTACACTCCTTCCCCACAGCTTCACGAGGGAGGGAAGGGGGAGAAGCAAACAGGTGCAGCTGTGAGCGTGGACGCCAACTCCGCCGCCATCGACACACGATGCATTTTATGCATTAAAATGGAATAAAAAATTATGTTAAATTATTTTTTAAATCGTAGACTCATCGTTGACGCGCGCTAATAGTCAGACGGGCTCGATATGAATCACGACTATAAGATACCCGAATTTGGTTAAACTGCACCGCAAAATGTGGGAGGAGTTAGGAATCTAAATCGAAGGGGACAGACACTCACACAACTAGAGTTTTATATATATAGATATATATGGTTAAAATATAGATCAACGCCCATGTGGCAAAAATGGAAAAAAATATGTGTAACAGGTGTAAGGCATCGTATATTGAGGGAATATGACGAAAAAAAAGCGCGCTGACAAACGGGGGTGGGAGGGGAGGGGGCTCGGAAAATTCCCACGATCAACCGTAGAGGATCCGAGCAATAAACCTCAACACCCGGTCGCAGGAGCGCAACAGAAACCGTCTAAATACTTCTCATGCAATGTGTATACAACAAATATCGAGAAAAAAATGCGTGCTGACAAACGGGGGCGTGGGGAGGGGGCTCGGAATATACCCACGATCAACCGTAGAGGATCCGAGCAATAAACCTCAACACCCGGTCGCAGGAGCGCAACAGAAACCGTCTAAATACTTCTCATGCAATGTGTATACAACAAATATCGAGAAAAAAATGCGCGCTGACAAACGAGGGCGTGGGGAAGGGGCTCGGAAAATACCCACGATCAACCGTTGAGGATCCGAGCAATAAACCCCAACGCCCGGTCGCAGGAGCGCAACAGAAACCGTCTAAATACTTCTCATGCAATGTGTATACAACAAATATCGAGAAAAAAATGCGCGCTGACAAACGGGGGCGTGGGGAGGGGGCTCGGAAAATACCCACGATCAACCGTTGAGGATCCGAGCAATAAACCTCAACGCCCGGTCGCAGGAGCGCAACAGAAACCGTCTAAATACTTCTCATGCAATGTGTATACAACAAATATCGAGAAAAAAATGCGCGCTGACAAACGGGGGCGTGGGGAGGAGGCTCGGAAAATACCCATGATCAACCGTAGAGGATCCGAGCAATAAACCTCAACACCCGGTCGCAGGAGCGCAACAGAAACCGTCTGAATGGAGATGAAAAACCCAAGGAAGAATAGAGGGAGGAAGAACTAAAAGAAGGACTAAAAGAACTAAAGGAAAAGCTCAAGCAGGACCAAAGGGTGAAACAGCCAGGAATAGAAGTGGAACCACAAAGGATGGAAACAAACAGCGCACATGGGTGTGTAGGTTCTACCTGAGAGGTACCTGCTGGCATCGAGAGGAAGATGCAGGCTGCCGCTTTGCACATCGGGGACCCTGCCGCAGAGACACGAAACAGATAAGAAACAAACCATCAACAAAAGGAAAAGGGATGGACCACGCACCACCTGCCCCAAAACGGAGGTACGCAGATGTGGTGCGTGCCACAAACCGCCAACATGATGTTGTTGAAAGGGCAGCTGCTGAGCAAGAATCTTTTTTGTGCATGGCACAAAAGATTGTACAGCAGCTAACCTGGCTTCATCAAACCCAAGCTCGCAGGTGGGACTACCCACAATATACAAGACCACCACAGCAAACAGACCCAAGATGGACACCGCCGGCAACAACATACACCTCACCTCGATGCTCCTACTGAACATCAGAGGACTGCAAACACTCAGCAACAGAACAAAAATCCCGTTCTTGAGAGACTTTGTTGCATGCAATCAAGCCTTATGCCTAGCACTTACGGAAACGCACCTGAAACCGGACATAGCAGATGCGGAATTACACATACCACAGTATATTGTACTACGGACCGACAGAAAAGAAAGGAGTCATGGAGGAGTTGCTATGTACATCCGTGAGGACCTCACACCCCAGGTCCTTTTGTCTTACTCAAACTCGGTGTGTGACACACTAATTGTACATATAAGGCAACTTGATGTAGTTGTGTGTGCTACATATCGCCCTCCAGATGCCCCAAGCCATGTAGGCAAGTTTGAAGACTGCCTTATAAAAATAGAATAAGTTCTAATCACATTAGAACAACACATAAGTGTACTTCTCATGGGAGACTTCAATCTACCCAATGTCAGATGACCCGAGGGCCTTTCTCTCCCAGGAATGACAAGATGTGAACGAGGACAGGCGAGGTCCCTCCTGAACCTCATCAACACCCTGTACATGGAGCAAGTAATACTTCAACCAACCAGGGCAAGTAACACACTGGATCTCTGCTTCACAAATAATATGGATCTCATCCATAATGTGAAAGTGACACCGACACTACTCTCGGATCACAGCATGGTAGAGCTGACCATGTACGGGCCAAAATTTGAGACCATTATCATTATCAAATATACGAAGCCCAATATACCAATCTTGACTCCTCATCTGATAAAGGTACACTAGGCACATGCGTCACAACCATATGTGTGTGACTTGGTGATCTCATATCAAGATAAACAGTGCATGACTGCAGGTGGGGCCCAGTTAGAATTTTCTTAAGGTTAAGTAGCCCATCCTGCTCAAAAGGTCCTGCAATAAGGTTTGTTTAAGGATGATAAATGAAACACCCATATTTCGAGAAGTGAATTATTCAAACCCCAAAGCCATTAAGGGCTGACAATATGTGCTTGACTGGTTATGGTTAAGCAACTAACAATCAAATCTATGGTATAGAGCAGAATATTTGCTGTAGTCCATCATGTATACCAAGACAAAGCATGTATATGATAGCATTTCCAATCAGTTAAGATCAAAAGCCATGAAAGCCAGTGCCTGCTACTCCATCAGGGAGCACGGACATGCAGCCTACAAGAAACCCTCAGAATCTTTCCAGCTTGAACTACCATAAGGCAAACTGGAAACAAATTGAGAAAGAGATCCTCAAACAAAACTGGCCTGAATGTCTCTCCTCAACAGACATCGTTTGGTTCCATTCAAGCAATTCGTAATGGATAATCCCTTCCCAGTCCCACCATACGCACAACATCATTTTATGCGGATGAAGATCTTGTTTCACGCGTGGTATTGCTTGTTTACTGAGGTTAAGCCATTCCTTATGCTGCTTCATATTGATGTACAGGCACCATTTTTTGTCGCCAGTAACAATTTGGTAATGAAATCCTTGCTTGTGTCCATGAATTGAGTGGTGACGAGCAAGCAAACCAGTGGAGATTGTGGCTCGTTGATTTTTGTTGTTGTCACTTAAAGCAGGCGGAACCCATGCTCCATACTTCTGAACCTTTCCCATCGAGTGAAGATGCTTCTCTATAGCAGTGTGGGATCATTCCATTTTCTCTGCCAGTTCCTTTGTCGTTTGATGAGAATTTTTGTGCAAAATTTGGTTTAATCGTTTTTCATCAAACTCATCTGGACGACCAGAACGAGGTGCGTCTTTGAGATCAAAATTTCCACTTTTGAACTTGGCATACCAATCACGAGTGGTTCTTTCAGCTATGGCACCCTTTCCATACACAGCACAAATGTCACGAGCAGCTTTTGCGGCCTTAGAACCTTGATTAAAAGCAAAAAGAAGGCGATGTCGAAAATGCTCGTCTTTCTTAACTTGACATTCCATTTTAATGATCTAAAAATAAACAAAAATTAACCAAAATTAACTAGAAAAAAACAAAAAAACAAAATAGATTAAAAAATGATTCAAAAATAGAATTCTTGAAAAAAAATAGATTCCAAAATTTAAAAACGTAATAAATTCCAAAATTAAAAAACAACGGTGGGAACTTAGTTGCCAACCCAATATTATTTTTACTTCTTTTTCATCTTTATGGATGAGTCAAGATATCTGGTTGTTTCACCTCTATGACTTGGCTGCACTACATGTTAAAATCCCAGAGTATTTTGTAATGTTCGTTTTCCATTACCCTCTCTGGCTTGTGTTCATAGCATTGTTTGGCTCTCTCGAAGTTTGCTTTACTGCACAACAGTCAGTGGACATATCTGGCCACATTGTTGTGTCTCCTTTTATATTCACGTTGTGCAAGCTTACAGCACTCACTAACAATATGGCTTATACTTTCTCACTTCTCAGAGCACATCCTAGTGCTTTTATCAATGTGTTATTTGGAGTAGTTGGTTCTGAGAGCTTGTTCTCGAGTGCTGCACACTAATGCCTCAGTGGGCCCTTTTAAGTCTCTTTTCTGCAGCCATTTCCAGGTTCTATTCCAATCAATCTCATCTTTATTCTTCAAGCACCGACTGTGTATTTTCTTGTCCTGCCAAATTCTTTTCATCTGCTCTCTCTTGTCTTTTTAAAATTGTATTGGATGTATGGCTTTGTTCACTTTTAAGGTTCCCTACATTTTTACTGCTTCAATCATTTCTTCTTTATTTCCCTTGACATACCAGACCAGGCTATTTTTTTCTTCCCTTATGAAACCTTCACAACACACTAATCCCTATCCTCCCTCCCTTCTCTTTACATACAATCTTGACACATCACTCTTGGAGTGTAGTTCCTTGTTCATTGTCCTTAATTTACATGTTCTCTGGTCTATCTCTTGTAATTCATGCTTCTTCCAAGATACTATTCCTTGCCCCATATCTCATCAAAGCAACAGCCCACTTGTTAATTGCTCTAATCTTATAACAGCCATTATTACTATCATCTTTATTATTACTAAGGTGGTGAGCTGGCAAAATCGTTAGCATGCCGGGTGAAATGCTTAGCAGTATTTCGTCTGCCACTACGTTCTGAGTTCAAATTCCGCCGAGGTCAGCTTTGCCTTTCATCCTTTCGGGGTCGATTAAATAAGTACCAGTTACGCACTGGGGTCGATATAATTGACTTAATCCATCTGTCTGTCCTTGTTTGTCCTCTCTGTGTTTAGCCCCTTGTGAGTAATAAAGAAATAGGTATTTCGTCTGCTGCTATGTTCTGAGTTCATATTTTGCTGAGGTTAACTTTGCCTTTTATTCTTTCGGGGTCGATAAATTAAGTACCAGTGAAACATTGGGGTTGATGTAATTGACTAGTCCCCTCCTCCAAAATTTCAAGGCCTTGTGCCTTCAGTAGAAAGGATTATTATTATTATTCCTGTTAAGGTGGCGTGCTGGTAGAATTGTTAGCATACCAGGCAAAATACTTAGTGGTGTTTCGTCTGTTGTTACGTTCAGAGTTCAAATTCCACTGAAGTTGATTTTGCCTTTCATCCTTTTGGGGTCGATAAATTAAGTACTAGTGAAACACTGGGGTCGATGTAATTGACTAGTCCTCTCCCCTAAATTTCAGGCCTTGTACCTATAGTAGAAAGGATTATTATTATTATTATTATTAAGGTGGCGAGCAGGCAGAATTGTTAGCATACCAGGCAAAATGCATAGTAGCATTTCGTCTATCTTGATGTGTCGAGTTCAAATTCTGCCAAGGTTGACTTTGCCTTTCATTCTCTCAGGGTTGATAAAATAAATACCAGTTGAGTACTTGTGCCTTAAGTAGAAATTATTAAAGGTGGCAAGGTGGCAGAATCATTAGCACGCTAGGCACAGTGCTTAGCAGCATTTTGTCTATCTTTAAGTTCTGAGTTCAAATTCCGCCGAGGTCGACTTTGCCTTTCATCCTTTTGGGGTCAATAAATTAAGTACCAGTGAAACACTAGGGTCAATGTAATCGATTTTCTCCATTCCCCAAAATTCCAGGCCTTGTGCCTGTAGTAAAAAGGATTATTATTACTCTTATTTTTATTATTATTATTTGCTAATGTTTGCTTTGTCTTGCATCCTTCTGGTATTAATAAAATAAAGAACCAGCCAAGTACTGTGATTGATGTAACTGATTAACCCCATTACCTGAAAATTCATGGGATTATGTCTAAATTAGAAACAGTTGGCAGAACCATTAGAACAGTAGAAAGAGATACAATGTTATACTGTCTCTGGTTTTTAACATTCTGAGTTTGAATGTTGCCTTGGAATGTTTTAATATTAGAGATATCATGATATAGCCTCAGTTGGGTTGTTAATAAAGGGACTAAGGTTTGTTATGATTTATAATGCTAACAACAATTTTTCCGTTTGTCTTCTCAGAGGTTGTGAAAGGTCAGACATCTCCAAACATGTTCTCATACATGATGAACCGAAGCACATCTGTGAGGTCTGTGGAAAAGCATTCCGACACATAAAGAACAAAGAGCTACATGTCAAAAGGTATGATTTAAGCATTCAGCTGTGAAAAGATGCAATGTGTTATTCTTTCCTTCATGGTTGAAAGACTTTGGTGCCACGTGTTAACTACTTATCCATAACAGTTTTTTAATGCCTTATTTTGTAACAGTTGTTCCCTACTGGTTCTTGGACCCACTTTGGAGTCCCGGACCATGCAAAAAGTATCTTCCACTTCTTATTTTCTCTTTATTTCTCTCTCTCACTCTCTCCACTGCCACTTTCATTGAGCAGACATAAAGGTCAACGAGATTACAAATGTGGAGTTTGCGATTTCTTCGGTTACACGTTCACGGACATTCGGAAACATATTGAGAGGAAGCACTCTGATCTGAAAACCTTGGATTGTGATAAATGTAGTCAGACTTTCCATAATGAAAGTTTACTCATTGTAAGTCTCTCTTTTTTTAAATTTTTTTATTGCTTCTTTTTTGTTTTCAACTTCACTTCCATTATTCATTGCCAATATTCATTTCCAGTAAGGTGGTGAGGTGACAGAATCATTAGCATGCCAGGTGAAATGCTTAACAGTATTTCATCCATCTTAATGCGGCGAGCAGGCAGAAACATTAGCACGCTGGGCGAAATGCTTAGCGGTATTTCGTCTGCCGTTACGTTCTGAGTTCAAACTCCACCGAGGTCAACTTAGCCTTTTATCCTTTTGGCATCGATTAAATAAGTACCAGTTATGCACTGGGGTCGATATAGTCGACTGAATCCGTTTGCCTGTCCTTGTTTGCCCCCTCTATGTTTAGCCCCTTGTGGGCAATAAGGAAATAAATATTTCATCCATCTTCACATTCTGAGTTCTAATTCCGCTGAGGTCAAGTTTGCTTTTCATCCCTTTAGGGTCAATAAAATAAGTACCAGTTGAGTACTGTGGAGGATGCAATCATTTTACCTCCTCCTTTGAAATTGCTGGCCTTGTGGCCAAAATTTAAAATCAATATTCATATCTAAAATTTTGCAAAAACATGTCTGACCATCGGGAATTTTACCATGGTCTTCTTTAGAGTAAGTGAGGAGAGGTGTTTCAGCTACACAGATTGTCTTTGTTTCTGGCTCAAAGTGATGAACCCAACACTCATCCTGGGTTAGGAAACATTCTAGGAAACCAGCTGGATCTGCCTCAGACAATGTCAGATTTTTCTGTGGTGTGATCAGCCTAGTGCCATTTTGATCAGGTATCAGAAGATATGGCACCTATTGAACAGAAACTTCCATCATGCCAAGTTCATTGTGCAGGTTATTCTCAACTCTTTCATGGAATATGCTTATAGCATTGGCTATTTGATTTATAGTCAAATGCCTGTCATTTATCACCATGTGGTGAGCATGATCAAGGTCTTAGTGGAGGGTGGTGTCATCTTCAAGGTTTTCCCTTCTCCTCTACCCACTTTTGCATTGTTGATAAAGCTGGGTGTCCTTCCGTAATGTAGCAACCATGTCAGCATAAATGTTGCTGGGGGCTAAACCCTTTTTCTGCAGGTACCTGATAATGCCACAATTCCAAATTTTGTCAATTTTCAAGAGAAGTCACTACTTGTTACTTTTGAAGTCTTCTTTGAACAGTCAAATGTCAGTTTACCTGGGAAGAAACAATGCAGTTATTAATAAAAGGAGTTGTAATTAATGCATGCATGATTTCACAACTCTAGAATCACACCTTCATAGTCAGCATATGAACTTTACAGCCCACCTCCTTTTTTACACACATGCACGTACACACACACACAAACAACAACAACAACAACAGCATCATCAACAAAAAAAAAAAAAAAAAAAAAAAACAGATTTCTGCACATTTCCTATCAGCCACATTACAAATTACAAACAATCTTTTGTTTAGTCAAAAGAAATTTTTGGATGAATTGGCAGAGACATTTGAGTATTGAACAAAAAGCTTTTGAAGTATTTGTTCCAGCTCTTTATGTTCTAAGTTCAAATCTTGCCAAAGTCAGTTTTGACTTTTGTCTTTCTAGCATTAATAAAACAAAGTCCGAGTCAAGTACAGGGGTCACTTTAACTGACAAACCCCACTCCCCAAATGTGCAACCTTCTGCCAATGTTCTTCTAAGGTTGACTTTGTTTTCTGTCTTTTTGGGCTCAATGAAAAAGTACCAAATTGTTACTGGAGTCAGTGATTCCAGCCAAGACCTCCTCCCATCTAAATTGTTAGCATTGTATCTAAATCAGAAAGTGTTGTTGTTGTTGCCATTATTTATCATTATAGAGTAATGTAGTTTTGAAGAAGCATTGTCTGATATATATAAATGATTTCATTTATTTTTTGTTTAAAGTCAAAACAAAGCAAGTTATAAAAAAATTAATAATATAGGTTGGTGGTTAGTACTGTTACCTGGTATCTTTTATCTCTTCTGTTTTAACTGTTTCTGTAATTAGACTGTGGCCATGCTAGAGCACTGCCTCAAAGAATTTTTAGCCAAATGTATTGACCTCTGTACTTATTATTTTAAAGCCTGTACTCATCCTATCAGTGTCTTTTGCTGAACTGCTAAATTACGGGGATGTAAACACACTAGCACTAGTTGGCAAGCAGTGGTGGTGGTGGTGGTGAGGGGGACAAACACAGACACACATGCATATAGGTAGAAGTATTGCCATGTCTTAAGAAGCTTGTTTACCAACAACATGGTTCTGGATTCCGTCCCGCTGCACGGCACCTTGGGCAAGTGTCTTCTACTATAGCCTCGGGCTGACTAAAGCGTGGATTTGGTATATGGTAATTGAAAGAAGCCTGTTGTATGTGTTTGTGTGTGTGTGCATATTTGTACGTGCGTATGTATATATCTATGTGTGTGTGTGTTTCTGTCTCTGTTTGTCTCCTCATCACTGCTTGACAACTGGTGTTGGTGCGTTTACATCTCCATAACTCAAAAAAAAAGGTCCTGGGGTTGATTTGTTTGACTGAAATCCTTCAAAGCAGAGCTCTAGCATGGTCACAGTCAAATGACTGAAACAAGTAAAAGAATAAAATAATATATACAATGGGGTTCTTTCAGTTTCCATTTACCAAATCCACTCACAAGGCTTTGGTCGGCCTGAGACTATAGTAGAAGACACTTGTCCAAGGTGCCACACGGTGAGACTGAACTCCAAACCATGTAGTTGGGAAGCAAGCTTCTTACCATTCAGCCATACTTGTGTCTATGTCAATATTCCAAAGTTAGAAGGTGGTGAGCTGGCAGAAACGTTAGCATGCCGGCCGAAATGCTTATTGGTATTTTGTCTGTCGCTATGTTCTAAGTTCAAATTCCGCCGAGGTCAACTTTGCCTTTCATCCTTTCAGGGTCGATTAAATAAGTACCAGTCACTCACTGGGGTCGATGTAATCGACTTAATCCATTTGTCTGTCCTTGTTTGTCCTCTCTGTGTTTAGCCCCTTGTGGGTAATAAAGAAATAGGTATTTTGTCTGTCTTTATGTTCTGAGTCCAAATTCCACCGAGGTAGACTTTGTCTTTCATCCTTTCGGGGTCGATAAATTAAGTACCAGTTGCATGATGGAGATGATCTAATCAACTGGCCCCCCCTCCTGCCAAATAAATTTCGGGCCCTGTGCCTAGAGTAGAAAAGAATATTCCAAAGTTAGGACCCTCTAGGAAATCTCTGAAGATTTATCATTATGTTATTCATTGGCCAAGTGATATAATTTGTTTTCTTTTTTTTTTCTTTTCTCTCTCTCTCTCTCTCTCTCTCTCTCTCTCCACCTCTCACTTTTGACAGGAACATCAAAAGCAGAAATGTGAAGTTACCATGATTGAGCAGGCATTAACCATTGCAACGTCAACAGGGACGACAGAAGCTCGAATCCAGATCCCTACATCCCTGTCGGTTGATGGCCAGCACATCACAATAGGGTCCCAACAGATACCCATGGACACTTCACAGCAGGTCAACATCACTGTGGAACAACTCAACCTCACAGGTAAGTAATGATAATGTTAGTGATGTTGGCAGCGACAATAATGATGATGAAATTTATTCTGATTCATTATGTCTGTCTCTTGTAAGGTTTCTCGTTTTATTTAATTATTTTCTCTCTCTCTCATATTACCCTCTCTCTTTTCTGTCTTTACCGCTCCCCTACTCACTTATACTTCATTCACTCTCTTCCTCCTCCCTCCACTTCTATTATATTGTAAATGTATCTCTCTTCCCTGTACTTCTGTTCCATCATATTTTATTGTTTCTTCTCTCTTATTATCTTCTGTTCACTTATGTTTTATTATATCTCTCACCCTTTCTCTCTCTCATTTTTCCCTTAAATTTCACTCTCTCTCTCTCTCTCTCTTCCTTTCTCTACTGTTTCCTTACATTTTACTCTCTCTCTCGTAAAAAGCACCATCCAATTGTGGCCGTTGCCAGCCTCGCCTGGCCCCTGTGCCGGTGGCATGTAAAAAGCACCAACCGATTGTGGCCGTTTGCCAGCCTCCCCTGGCACCTGTGCAGGTGGCACATAAAAAGCATCCACTACACTCACAGAGTGGTTGGCGTTAGGAAGGACATCCAGCTGTAGAAACCCGGCCAGATCAGACTGGGCCTGGCGCAGCCTTCTGGCTTCCCAGACCCCAGTTGAACCGTCCAACCCATGCCAGCATGGAAAACGGACGTTAAACGATGATGATGATGATGATGATTTTTGTCTCTCTCTCTGTCTCTCTTTTCTGATCCCTTATATTTTACTGTATCTCTTTCTCACTCCTCTTGTTCCTTTATGTATTTCTTCCCCTCTTACTCTCTTGTGTTCCCTTATATTTTATTCATTCTCTCTCTCCTCCTACTCTTCCTTTCTCTTCTATTTCCTTATATCATACTCTCTTTCTTTCTCTCTCTCACTGTCTTCTTTGTTCCTTTATATTTTACTTTCTCTTTCCGTCTTCTGCCCCACTCTTCCCCATTCCCTTATATTTTACTGTCTATCTACTTTGTGTCTGGTCCTTTTATGTTTTACTAGCAGGATTGCCCGGTGTTGCTCGGGTTTGTTTCGACCCTTTAGAATTGGAATTTTTGAAAGGTAAAAATTTTGCATTATGTAGCTTGTTATTCTCTTTAAGTGAACATTTTTCTGGTTGAAATACACCGAAAAATGGTGACACAGCAGTCAAAAAATCGTAAAAAGTAGGGATTTTCATAGAAAAAAAGCACCTTTTTGATGTAAATAATTTTTGGTGTTAACATGGTCCGATTTGAATTTTTTCTTCTATGGAATGAAGAGCAAGCCTTCTTCTATCATACTCTCAATTTTGGTCAACTTGCGCTGCAGGGTCTCAGAGGAGATAGTGTTAGTTGAAGGCTACCAAACCTGCCATACACAGACAACTTCAGCTTTATATTTTGAGATCACTATTTCACTTCACTTTGGTTCATTGGGTGCACAATGTCTATTTTGGTAGTGTGAGTGAAACACTGACTTGAAATTGGTTTCCTATCTGCACTGTGATGGGCATGAAATGGGGTTCATAGAGCACTATGTGTTGGACAATTCTAAAAGCAACAAAAAGACAATACAAAAGAAGAGACAAAGAGGTGTTAAAATCTGTTCTGAAGATATTGTGAGCCTCACAGGTGAAATTTTATAACCTCACAGGTGAGGTGTTATAGCATATATATGGCAGATTATGGAATATAGCCACAATGAATCCTCTCACTCTCTTTTGTAGTCTCTTCTGCCTCTCTGCTTGTCTTCCTTTATGTTTGTATATTGGTTGGCATCCTTTTTGTCTCAGGAGACAATGGAGTTGCACATAAAATAGTCTAGTCCGGCTTTTACATTTCATGTCCTAATACATTTCCTGCTGTGGCTGTGTAGTCCTATCCTGGACAAACACTCCCTCTGGCAGGTGCCGCAAATGTAGCGAAGACTGTTCCTGGCTGGTTGTAATGTCATAGTTTCTTGTTTTGTCTATTTAATCTCTAGCTATTCCTTTTCAATTTTTCATCTTTCTCTTTACCAAATTTTTCTTTGTATGTCTCCCTCTTTACTAATCCGGTCCTCTTTTCACTTGTAGGAAATTCTGAAGATGGTGAAATAACGCTGACTGAAAGCAATCCTTTGGGTGGCTCCGAAATTGCTGTTGCATCTCAGACGGAGCAGTTTGAGGATATCAGTGCAGATCCCAGCTGTGTGCTGACTGAAGGGACAGGGGTTTCAGAATCGGTGGGAGAAGAAGGGGAAGTAAGTGGGGGGGAGAGACAAGAGGATGGAGAAGTAGAAGAAGGAGTGCTTGACGTGAAGGAACTTGGGCAGAATCTCACAGAAAGCCTGATGATGACGAAACATCACATCGCGGTACCAATCAGCGAGGCTATCACAGTTAGCCAGGTGACATTCGTCAGTGCTGATGTCATGACAACATCAACGACGACACCAACAACAACAACGATGGTAGCGCCTGTTGTTGAACAGTCATTGTCGGAATTGACTGAAGGTGTTGTGGAAGGGTCGGGTCTGGTGTTGGGGATGGAAGTGAAAGAAGCTCCAGTGGAGTCAACAGAGGCCATTGTAGCAACCACAACAGAAACGGCAATATTAGCAACAGCGGAGGCAGCAATTGCAACAGACACAGTGGAATTGACAACAGCAACAACAACAACATCAACAACATTGTCAGCTGCAGAAACAGTCATGGAAACTACTGCCGAAGTAGCAACTACAGCAACAACAACAACAACAGCCGCAACAACAACAGCAGCAGCAACAACAACCACAGAAGTTGAAGCAGTAGCAGCAACTGTAGCAGAAACATCAGAGTTAGCAACCACAAATGAAACAGTAGACCAGCAGCAACAACAACAACAACAACATCAACAACAACAACAACAGGAACAGCAGCCGGAGCAACAAGTTACTGTTACTCTCACTGAGGTTAATCCCTCATCTACTGATGGAGAGCCTGCAGCTAATATGGTGATCAGTTGAGGACATTATTCAACACTTAGACTTTCTCTCTCACTTATCTTGTCATTTATCTGTTGTTCATCACAAACTTCACCTTAGCTCAATTCTGTGTCTACCCCTTTTACCCATTTCTGGCTCATGAGTTAGCCAGCCAGCCAGCCAGACCACTCAATCAAATTGACGACATCACATTGTTGGGAATATTTTGCTAGGCTGTCTCTTATGCGACATCTGGCAACAAGAGAGGGCTATTGATTCCTGGTATCAGATCAGTTTTTGTTGTGCAACAACTGGCATTAGACTGCTGTCTCTGTTGTCTTGGCACCA
Organism: Octopus sinensis; assembly: GCF_006345805.1. NCBI lineage: Eukaryota > Metazoa > Mollusca > Cephalopoda > Octopoda > Octopodidae > Octopus > Octopus sinensis. The sequence goes on from NW_021833049.1 coordinate 18,245, forward strand.
GGCTACTTCTTTGTTGTGTATTAGTTGGCACCAAAGAGTCATATATTTAATGCCTGGCATGTTATCAATGTTTATTGTCTTACAGTTGGCATCAGACTTCTGTCTGTGTTGTCCCGGCCCCTGGTTATCTGTTATGTGACAGCTGGTACCAAGAGGTCTTTTATTTGATGCCTGGTACTAAATCAACCTTTATTGCCTCACAGTTGGCACCAGACTGCTGTATTCCTGTTATCTGACGACACCAGACTGCTTGCATCTTCTGTTGTCTTGGCACCCATCTTTTGTCTCATTTGTTGGGTGACAACACCAAGAGGTCTTTTATCTGATGCTGGGCACCAGGTTAGTCCTTGATGTCTGACTATTGGCACCAGACTGCTGTCTCTGTTGTTTTGACACCAGATTATTTTCTCATCTGTTAGGTGATAGCTGGTACCAAATCAGTTTTTGTTGCCTCACAGTTGGCTCCAGACTGATATTTCTGTTACCTGACAGCTGATACCAGACTGCTGTTTGTGTTGTCTTAGCACCAGACTGTTGTCTCATCTGCTGTGTGACAGTTGGCACCAAGAGGTCTTTTGTCTGATGCTTGGCACCAAGTCAGTCCTTATTCTCTGACAGCTGGTAGCAGGCTGTTGTCTTTGTTGTGTGACAACTGATGAACTGCTGTGCATTATAATAAGCACCACTGGACTTTTGCCTGTAGCCTATACAATTGACATTAGTGTTTTGTTTGTGACCCTAATAATGGGTGCCAGTGTTTTGGCTGTGACTCTTAGGGCTAGTACTAGCTGTGTATTAGCTGTGATTCTAACAGTTGGTGTTAGCCTATGTCTATGACCCATACAAGTTGTAGTGTTGGCTCTAACAATTGGCACTAGTCATCTATTGCTGATGCTACAGTTAGTACCAATCTTCTGTCTGTGATTCTAACAGCCAGTGTTTGTTTATTGGAAGCTGCTCTCTAACAAATTGTATTATAAAATTAAAATAATATAAAAGTATTGTTTTTCGATGTTTTGTTTATCACTTTTTTTTAAATGTCTGCAGTGGTAACAGTGGTGGTAGTGATGCTAGTAGTAGTAGTAGTGGTTGTTGAGGTGGAGAAATAGTGGTATGAGTAGTAGTAGTGGTGGTGATAACACTAGAAATAGTGATGATGTTCATGGTATTTGGAGTGGTGTTGGTGTTGGTTGTAGGAGTAGTGGTAGTTGTGGGGCTGGTGGTATTAATAGTGGTACTGGTGGTTATGTTAGTAGCAGTGCTGAAAGTTACAATGGTGGTGGTGGTAGAGTTGGTAATAGTGTTTCAATAGTGGAAATGTGGTGGCAGTATTTGTTTCTAGAAAGATGTTTTATACGACACATTCTACCAGTGTCTGAAGTTTGAAAGTGTTTAGTTACAAAAAATTAATTTCTCAATCTGCCGTTCAAAGGGTAAACATCCGCACTTGGTACTAAGTTAGTAAATGCTTTAAATCTCTGGTCAGTTAACAAGATACTGTATTACCTTCCGTTATTTATTCCACTATTTTATAGTTAACAAGTTGCTGAATCCCTATAAGTAACGGGGAGGGGGTTGTGGTCATTCACGTAATTTAATTGGTCAGCTAAAGGCCATGGCACTGCTATGGTTAGTTAGTGGTTAACAGATAATACAAACAAACTATATAAAAAATTATATGTATGAAAACAGAAACAAATAATTCACATTTAACTATGGGTAGATATGAAAGTAAAAATTGATATTGAGACTAGATTAAATTAAATTAAATTATATTAAATTAAGAATTATAGAAATAGAAAGTTGATGAGCGTATAGGTTAGTGAATATAATCTAATAGGTTATAGTGATATGACTAGGGGATGTGGTTTTTAGATTATTTACGAGAAATAAGGTGAGAATCGAATCAAATCAAATCAAATCAAATCGAACCAAATCAAAATAGATGAACATCAATGGAATTTGTATCCTTGTGGTACCAGTTCCGGTGGCACATAAGAAAACCATCCGAACGTGATCGTAGCCAGTACCGCAACGACTGGCCTCCGTGCTGAGGGCACATAACAAACACCATCCGAGCGTGGCCGTCCGCCAGCCCCGTCTGGCACCTGTGTCGGTGACACATAAGAAAACACCATCCGAGCGTGGCCGTCAGCCAGCCTCGTCTGGCACCTGTGTCGGTGGCACATAAAAAACACCATCCGAGCGTGGCCGTCTGCCAGCCTCGTCTGGCACCTGTGTCGGTGGCACATAAAATCACCCACTACACTCTCGGAGTGGTTGGCGTTAGGAAGGGCATCCAGCTGTAGAAACACTGCCAGATCTGACTGGCCTGGTGCAGCCTTCGGGCTTGCCAGACCCCAGTTGAACCGTCCAACCCATGCTAGCATGGAAAGCGGACGTTAAACGATGATGATGATGATGATGATGATGAAGGTATTACAAATGTATGAAACCGTATATTGTAAATGTGAAAACGTGTATCTGTCTAATTAGGGGGATTAAATGTGCATTTACCAAAATATATGAGCAATACAGTGGGAAATTCTATGATGGAAATTATAAGTACAAATTTTTTAATCGATGGATAAGATATTATAAGGGATTAGATAAGTTGTTATTCATTGTTAGAATATGTTTATAGTATAATATAATATACTTCATCAGATACAACACATTAAGTGCAAAGCGTTATGCAATAGTTTTAATCATCTAATCATTTATTTATTTTTAGACCACCTATTTATTTAGTTATTTAATTTTAACTTTAGTGTTTTTGTATGTGTGTGTATGCTTGTGTATGTGTATGTGTGTATGCATACATACATATATATATACATACTTTATATATATATATATATATATATATATATATATATATATATATATACATACACATACATATATATATATATGTATAAAATATATATATAAAAATACAAAATGGGATAAGAACGCAAAACATTCAAATAGAAGATACAAAAACGGACGGGTCATTCGAAGCCTCTAATCTTCAGTCAAGAACCGGATCATCCTCACAATTTCGGCTGATTAATCTTGAGATTGCTCTGATCTGGCCAGCCCCAAGGAAAAACTAAGCTACGAGCATTAGATTTCTTGGAAAAAGGATCGAATGTATACGAAACAAGGAGAGAAAAATGGATGATGTTACACGAAAATAAATACAAAAAACAAAAAGTAATATGAATATAAATACATAAAACAATAATAATAATAATAATAACAGGACAAAAACAACAGGCGTATTTCGACTTTAGACAATTCAACTTAGCTGGCGTGTTTGAAAAATAATGCCTTACGGCAGACGAAGAAATCGATGAAGAGGTGCTATCATCTGGATTTTCTAATATAGTTGAAAATAACTAAGAAAATTCAGGAAATTTGTTGGACAAAATGGATGCTGTTCGAGATGAATAATTTCAACATGTCTTATGTAACTTTGGAAATCGCTTTCCAAAGATTTCATCCAGTAGTCATTGACTTCAAGAAAAAGTTGAAATTCCTTTTAAATATGGAAGAAAATTCGATATCCACTAGTACTTGAAGCCAATTGAGAGAGTACTAAATTAAGTGAATGTGCACAACAATCTACAAATATGGTGGTTGCGCTTTGTACTCGATTTAAATACCCAGCTCCATTATAAGTTTGTGCAATGAATTTTTGGCCACAATTGAATTCATTAACAAATATTTGAACTTCTGTTAGCGATTCAGCTTTTCTATTTTTACTGACATTGGTGTATCCCAAAACCCTTTCTCAAGGTTTTTCCATCTCGTCAACAAATTGCAAGATGCATAACAATTGAGCTTTCATTCAAAGATTTGTAGTCTCATCAAACATAACAGCAACAAATAATGTTTTGTTTGATCATTTCACCTTCAGTTGTAGCAGCTATTCTATTAATGATCTCATTTTGAACATCACTTGAAAGTCCAGATAATGTACAGTTGGCATTTTTATTCATGAAATCTAAATATGATTTAAGGCAGCGAACTGGTGATCGTCAGCACACCAGGCGAAATACTTAGCGGTATTTTGTCTGCCGTTACGTTCTGAGTTCAAATTCTGCCGAGGTTGACTTTGCCTTTCATGCTTTCAGGGTTGATTAAATAAGTATCAGTTACGCACTGGGGTCAATATAATCGACTTAATCCCTTTAGCTGTCCTTGTTTGTCCTCTCCGTGTTTTGCCCCTTGTGGGTAGTAAAGAAATAGAAATCTAAATATGATCTTACACAATCATTGTATTCTGCTACTGCTTCATATATAGTCAGAAAATTATTCTTATTGTCTGATTGTTCTGTTTCGTTGTTTTCCCCAAATGATAATTCTTGGCAAGCCAAAATTGCAATACAACAAATTAAACTTTTCAATATGTCATGATTTTTCTCTACTGATCTATTATGGAACTGAATGGGAGCAGCTCTCTAGTGATCAATTGTTGTATCAATTTGTTGCTGCCCAACAGTTTTCAGAGCAATTATGGAATTCAGATGGTTCTGAGATTTTAGAGCTTTGGCAAAACTGTAATCAAATTGTGCAAATTGCAGTGGCCAGTAGTTGTTCATGTGTTCTAATACTAACAAAATGACAGACATGGGAAACAGAACAATTCGTGACTGTATTGTAAGAAGTTTGGTTCCCTACCACATGGTTCTGGGTTCAGTGCCACTGCGTGGCACCTTCGGCAAGTGTCTTCTACTGTATTCACAGGCCAACCAAAACCTTAGGAATGGATTTGGTAGACGGAAACTGTAAGAAGCCCAAAAGAAAAAATATAAAATATGCGGCTTTTGGTGCCCCTCACCCCAGAAGAACACCAATCATAAAACATACAGATATTTTCCATACACTTTTTCCTTGAAAACTCTTGTCGCCTTGCAACACCCCCAGAGGTGTTGATTTGGTGTCAAGGGACATAACTCTAAACCCTTGCTTGGCTCATTGCATCATCTTTTTCAGAGCAACCACAAACCAGATGTGTTTGTTCACCGCCAACAATGGAGAGCAGTCGGCATATTTCATTCCATAATTGCCATCTCTGAAGAGTGCAGGGTTACATAATTGGACTGTTACCTCTCAAGCTTATGATGGCATTAACTATGACGTGAAGGATATGACAGTTAGAGGATAGAGTAGAGACACTAGTGAAGAAAGAAGCCTTTATTAGGATCAAGGATCATAAACCAAGCAGCTCATCAGAAAATCAATAACGCTGTTAGAAGGGCTTCTGGCGCCCTATGGCGTCACCTCAGTGAAGACATAACATGGTTTATAACCAATAGTGGAAGAGATAGGGTTCAGTTTAACCAATTAGACATAGTGGACCTATATATATATATATATCTAAATCGAGGAAGATCCTTTATAAGGCACTGGATTTCGTTAGGTCATACACCGAAGTTAGTGATGAGGGCATACACATTATCACACACGCCAGAAGAACCCTTCTCTTCAATAAGGGGTTAGCTTGGGCCAAACACATTTTGTCGATCCCAAAACAATGAGAGGTAAAGTAGTTGATCATGCCGGCATTTAAACTCATAATGTAAAAGCGGAAGAAATGACGTTAAGCATTTTTGTCCAGTGTGCTAACGATTTTGCTAGCTTGTCGACTTAATAATAATAACAATAATAATAATAATAATAATAATAATAATAATAATAATAGTTCTTTCAACTTAAGGCACAAGGCCTGAAATTTTGGGGGAAGTGACTAATTGATTACATTGACCCTAGTGTTTCTGGTACTTTATTTATCAACCACGAAAGGATGAAAGGCAAAGTCGACGTTGGCGGAATTTGGACTCAGAACGTAGCAATGGGGGAAATACTGTTAAGCATTTTGTACAGAGCCCTCTTTGTAACTTTGTTTTCATGTCGTATCTCTTCGATCTAGACCCATTTAGTGGTGCTCCTACTCTCATGTCCTGTGAACATGTGCCTTAGCTCCACGACTCAACTCTCGTATTTCGCATCGAAGAACTGCTGGAGAGCCATTTGTAATACCAGCATATCGGTTGCGATACCATTTTTAACTGTCTTTTTCTAATTTTCTTACTATCCAACCAATCTATTGTTCTTTGTCATTACTTCTTTACTATAATCTATTGATTCTATTCTGATGACTCACCACTACCTGACAATCAGCTCTCACTTAGCTAATTCGCTGATCCAATCACTATAGAATTTCTGTACTGAGACTGATGTGTTTAGTTACAGTAACCAGGTCTCTGGTTTTGAAGCCTGTTTATCCTTATACAGTTGCTTAAGAAATATTTTAGAAGCTCTCTGATTGGTTCATCACAGTACAACATTCCTGTGACATAACAAGTGCGAGGAAAAGATATTTGAAATCTCATATTGTGATAAGAGATTTGATATCTAAGTTTGAATGACCTGGTTTGTTCAATGTCTCACGGTTTCTTGTTTTGGTGAAAATAATAAAACATCAGGGAGGAGTGCAGTCAAAATAACTGACAACAATGCGTGACTAGTATATCTTTTATCAACCGGAAAAAATTGCAAAACAAAATATTTATTTGTCCTTAAAAAAATGTTGTGACAAATGAAACACAATACAAAAAACAAATTTCTCAATGTTTAAACCAAGTAATTTGGTTTGTGTCTGTCTATGGTAGATGTGTGAGTGCATGTTAGTTATGACAGTAGCAGTAGTCGTTGTCACTGTCGCATTCTGTAGCCGAGCTTCAGAAACATAAGTTTGTGCAGCTGTTGATCTTCTGATTTTGGCTATGTTTCGATCACTGACCAGTTATCTGATAAACAATCTATCTATCTATCTATCTATCTATCTATCTATCTATCTATCTATCTACCTATCTGTCTGTCTGTCTGTCTGCCTGCCTGCCTGCCTGCCTGCCTGCCTGCATGTCTGTCTTCCTGTCTGTCTGCCTGTCTGTCTGTCTATCTACCTACCTACACACACACACACACGCACACACACATAGAGAGAGAGAGAGAGAGAAATATAGAAATATACAAGGTGTAAAGATACTGAAGATTCAGTATACACCACGTTGCCTTCCCTTGGTTCACTCCCTAGACTCATTCTTCTTATTCTTCAAACATCCAAAATGACGAAACCCCTCTGTCACGAGAACTGATTACTGTACAATGTTCCTTGAAAAGCTAATTTAAATAGTGAAAACCGGTTGGAATTCCCGATATTGATATAATATGTATATATTTATAAATAGATATTAAACTATAAGAAACAAAGGCATTTCTCTTCTCCTTTTTATTTTTTTCTCTCTACATATTTTCAACTCCCTCCCTCTCTCTTTCCCTCTCTCTCTCTCTCTCTCTCTCTCTCTCTCTATATATATATATATATATATATATATATCTTTATATATAAAAGTGAAGTTGTGTGTCTGTCTCCTATGATTTAGATTCCTAACTACTCCCACATTTTGCAGTGCAGTTTAACCAAAACCGGGTATCTTATAGTCGTGATTCATATCGAGCCCTTCTGGGTATTAGCGCGCGTCTACGATGAGTCTACGATTTAAAAAAAAAATTTACCATCATTTTTTTCCATTTTAATGCATTTTTCGCTATTATATAAGGGAAGTAACTCTCTAAAAATGTCTACGATGAGTCAACGATTTAAAAAAAAAATTTACCATAATTTTTTTCCATTTTTAATGCATTTTTTTTCTATTTTTTGGCTATAACTCTCTAAAAATGGTTATATAGTTATTTCCCTTAGAAACCCGAGCAACGCCGGGCGATACTGCTAGTATATATATATATATAACAAAATAATAAATAAAACACATGCATATATACATACATATATGTACTTACCTACATCTATATGTATATATACATGTATATATGGGTACAGGACACCAAAAAAACGTTGAACACAATAAGAAACGAAAACATAAAAACAAAACCAAGGAAACGGACATTTTTTTAAACAACGAAAAACAGAGTACAAGACATACAACACAAGGAAAATCCCCCTTCTTCAGCAGCCTCTGTTTCATCTACTCTGTGTTTCGAAGGTAAAGGCGAGACACGACTTTGTTGAAACAGTACTTCCTGCAAAGCAAATTAAATAAAATAGTATGATCCGCTGGATGTATGTCAGTCTACATGCACGATAGTAGAGAAATGTTGGGCTTGAGAAGCATCAAATATGGTGTGCATGAGAAACGACTGCACTGGTATGGTCATGTGTTATGTATAGATGAGGACAGCTGTGTGAGGAAGTGCCACTCCCTAACTGTGGAAGGAACCAGTGGAAGAGGTAGACCAGGAAGACATGGGATGAGGGGGTGAAGCATGACCATCGAACATTGGGCTTCACAGAGGCAATGACAGGAGACTGAGACCTTTGGAGATATGCTGTGATTGAGAAGACCCAGCAGCTAAAGTAAGATCGCAGCCATGGCCATTGCCAGTGTTGCATGTCCAGCCCATTTGAGAGTAGCCCTGATGTGTCGGGCGATATGATATGCTTGAGAAGACCTATTGAGTCAAGTAAAACCAAAATCATAGCTATGGACAGTGCTCCTTGATTGGCTTCTGTTCCCATGGCATGTAGAATGCATCATTTAAACGTGGCTGATACCAGTGTCCCCTTACTGGCTCTTGTCTGGATGGCACATGAAAAGTACCATCCGAACATGGTCGATGCAAGGTCTGCATGACTGGATCCTATGCTGGTGACACGTAAAAAGCACTATCCAAACGTGATCGATGCCAGAACCGCCTGACTGGCCCTCGTGCCAATGGAATATAAAAAGCACTATCCAAATGTGGCTGATGCCAGTACCCCTTGACTAGCTACCGTGCTGGTGGCACGTAAAAAGCACTATCCAAACGCAATCAATGCCAGGACCGCTTGACTAGTGTCTATGCCGGTGGCACGTAAAAAGCACTATCCGAACATGATCGATGCCAGGACCACCTGACTAGCTCCTGTGCCGGTGGCAGGTAAAAAGCACCCACTACACTCTTGGAGGGGTTGGCGTTAGGAAGGGCATCAAGCTGTAGAAACATTGCCACACCAGACTGGAGCCTGGTGCAGCTGCTGGCTCTCCAAACCTCGGTCAAACTGTGCAACCCACGCCAGCATGAAAACGGATATTAAACGATGATGATGATGTTGATGATACATGAGGAGGTCTCCAAAAGTAACTGGAAACGTTCTCTGTGGGTAGCCTGTTGTAGTTCAGGCTTCTGCCGCTAAAGGCAACTTGATGCAACCCCCAGGCATCAGTCTACCGACCAGCATGCTCAGGTTACGTTGTATTGGCATGTGGTGCATCTTTGTTTTGCAGTGCTTCTCCCTTGTTCATCAATTTTTACAATGGCTGAAACGAAGGAACAGCATGCTTCCGTGAAATTTTGTATTTTGCTAGGAAAAACGGAGGCTGAAACAATTGTCATGCTTCAAACAGTTTACCATAATTTCAGTAATTTTGCCTTATGCACTACAGTAAACAACATACCAGCTGGTCGGTGGAGCATGGTACTCACCAACCGTGGTAGAGATTGTGTAAGTAAATGTAGCATATTTGTGATACGACAATATATTTTCTATTTACCATAGCTTACTGGTGTAGTATTAAGATTATATTAGTGTTTGCAGTTGTAGAAAGGAAGTTATTTCAAGCAATGTGGAGAGATCAAAAGGGAGTGAGTTGAGGTATTGAAACTCTGGTGAGTGGTGATATCTGGCAACCTTGTGAATAGGCTGATCACCCGCAATTATATCAAGAAGTTGAACAGAGAGCATCATACGTTTGTCATTTGGGGCCTTGTCATAACCCACTGATCTAAGAATGTAAGTACGAATAATTTTAACTTTCACATTTTTATCCTGTTTGTAATATGATAAATTTTAACTAAAATTATGAGAACAAAATTTTAATTAAATTCATTACCTATCGTTTCCGTTTTCTGAAATGGCTGAAAAAAAAAATCAATCAGGACAAGTGTATTGTTATTGTGGGTGTAATAATGTGTGTACTGTGAATGTGACCCTTTAATAATACACAAATGGCTTCTTTATTATTATTACATTAAAAAAATATTAAACTTTAATTTTTAAATACAATTTAAGAACAATGCATTCACCAGATTCCAAAGATTATACCAGAATAATAATTTTCTTTTTAATACACAATGAAATGAAGAAAAAATTCAATTATAATTATAATTAAAGAAAAAACTAATTACCTTAACTAAATAAAGTTAAATAATAGAAACACTGAAATATTTGCGACAATATTAATTACTTTTATTCCTAATTTATAGATGGCAAAGCAAGGTCCTATGGACATATTTATCAAGCCGAGACATCCAGTTGCTGAATGCAATTTTGAATCAGATGACGGCAATGTAAATGAAACTGAAGTATTGCTGGCAAAAAGAATTCATACTAGTGTCACTTGGAAATATGACTCCTCATACATTCAATTTGCTTTTGTAGACACAAATGATGGGGGGAATGCAAAAACCACTGTTTGTTATTTGTGGAGATGTATTGGCTAAAGACTCAATGAAGCCATCAAATCTCAAGAGACATTTAAATACAAAACATAAAGAAATGAGTTCAAAGCTGAAAGAGTTCTTTGAAAGAAAGTAGATACTTGAAGTGTCATACGTAAATACTTGTGCATGGTGGGCTTCTTATAAAGTAGCACTTCGAATTGCAAAGGCTAAAAAGTCATACATAATTGGTGGGATGCTAGTAATAGGCTGTATTCAAGATGTCTGTATGTAAATGCGAGGCAAGCTGGTGGTAGAGAAAGTGGCTCAGGTACCACTTTCAAATGACACTATAGCTCGATGAATTCATGATCTGACTCATGATACGGAAGATCAGCTCATAGGACAGATTAAATTAGCAAAGTACTTTCCTTAGCAACTTGATGAGTGTACAGACTTTGCTAATCAAGCAATCCTGAAGGTGTATGTGCACTTTGAACATAAAGGTGATTTGAAGGAAGAGTTCTTTTTTTTTCTCTGCTTCACCACCAAGTAAAACAATTAGTTCTGAAGTGTTCAAGACTGTGAGCGATTACATCGTTAACAAATGTGGGTTGGATTTCGAGTTTTGTGTAGGTGTATGTTCTGATGGTGCTGCTTGTTTGTTTGTTGAGCGAAGTGGTCTTCGTCCCAGAGTGGGAGAAGTCCGAAACGTGGTCCTTTGCTATTCGTAAGACCCGCAGAAGAGAAAGCAGGTCAACCCCCGACACCGAGAGCATCGACGGTAGGATGAATGTACATCCAGGCTCAGCAGTTGCGTAGGAAGTCGGGGATAAGAAACAGGAAGAAAGAGTGAGAGAAAGTTGGAGTGAAAGAGTACAACAGGGGTCACCACCACCCCCTGCCGGAGCCTCGTGGAGCTTTAGGTGTTTTTGCTCAATAAACACACACAACGCCTGGTCTGGGAATCGAAACCGTGATCCACAAACCGTGAGTCCGCTGCCCTAACCATTGGGCCATTGCACCTCCACTTGATGGTGCTGCTGCAATGACTGGACAGCATTCAGGAGTGGTCACCCAGATTAAGGCGCTTGCCCCAGAATGCAAGTCAACATGCTGCTTTCTTTACCGAGAAAATTTTGGAAAAAAAAATGTCAACAGAACTAAACAGTGTGCTCAGCGAGGTTGTGAAAGTTCTTCAGGACAAAGATCCAAATTGGTCACAATTGCTCAGAGATGTGAATTGGTTAGCCAAGCTGGCTCATTTGACTGATATCTTTGCCATCTTTAATGATCTCAAAACCTCCATGCAGGGAACAATGGCTTTCTGGTTTACATTGGTAGACAAGATTGATGAACTGAAACGAAAGCTAGAAGCAGGGAAGAGTCAAGTGAAATGATGTGTTCATTGTAGGTTTCTAAATAAACTGAAATACGTAATAAAGTCAACACAAGTCATCTTACTATTTCTTTTGTCCCTTCATTGATTTTTATAATATTGATTTTGTATTATATATTTGTCTATATGTGTTTACTTTATGCGTATTTCAGTAATATAATATGTATACTGGTCATATATTTGTGTACATCATTAATATATAAGTGTATGAGGATGTATGTATTCAAATATAAGTTTATATGTACATTCATGCATTCATATATATATATGTGTGTGTGTGTGTGTGTGTGTGTGTGTGAAAGGGGGTGTCGGTTTCTAAAACTTCAAAGTTGATTAACGTTTTCATGGTTGGATTTGTAAACTACAATAAGAATAACACTGGTCAACAAAGAATTTGTTCCAAGAAAAAGAATACCTGTATCTTATATGTTTTTGCATGCAGAATGCAAAAATAATGTCAAATTATCTGTATCACCCACAGTTTCTCTCTTCCATGATATCCATCTCAGTTCCTGTTATGTGAGCTATATTTCGGTTAAGCTGTTGAAATATGAAGCTAACGGTTTAAGAAATACTGCTAATTTAAATGTTTATGAATAGAATTAACCTAGTGAAATCATAAATCCAGCTAGCTGAGTCAATGAGTCCCTGAAGCTTGGCAATACTGAGTTGATGCATCATTGATGCTTTGTCAGTACTGTGCATGAAGTGTAGGTGTGCAGTTGTGTACTAAGTTCACATGTTCCATTCACCTTCATAATGCCATGAAACTGTATAAGTATTGCAAGCAACTTTTGCTATATTTGCGTTGGCTTAACATTCAAAGTCACAAAGATAGTGATTCATACTATTGATTAAAAAGTGCTATGTGCATTATTTTGATTGCAAAGTGGGTGACCAGGATAAAAGCTGGGCCCCTCATGTGTGTTGTGTAACCTGTGTCAGGCTTCTCACTGTATGGGCCAAAGGTTCATGCTGTATGCCTTTTGCTGTCCTTTTGATTTGGAGGGAGTCCAAAGATCACACTTCAGGTTGCTACTTCTGCATGACGAATATGCAAGATATAACATTAAATCCGAGCATACTGTAAGATATTCTAATTTACAATCTGTTATGAGACCAGTACTTCACAGTCAACACATCCCTGTACCTGACCCTCAAAAACAAATGACACTTAGTGATGACAAGTCAAGTGATGAAAATATGGAGAAAGAAACAGAAGACATAGACTTTGAGCCTAATTGTTCTACAAGCGAACCACATTTGTTGAGTCAGGGAGATCTGAATGATCTTGTGCAGGATTTAAACTTGTCAAAAAAGCAGACTGAACTTCTGGGTTCCAGATTAAAGAGCTAGAATCTTCTCCAGAAAGAAAACAAAGTTAGTTTTTATTATGCTCAGCATTGTAAGTTTGCAAATTCTTTTCTCACTTGAGGCGGCATCGTCTTTCTTGCGGCCGAAAGCCTCTCTTCGCATGTCGAGCGAAGGGAAGTGCTGTTCTTGGTTAAGGCTGATGCAAAAACGGATATTGCTCCTTGGTCTGGCTGACACCTAACAGCCGGTATTGCTCCTGGGTCATAGCTGACACATGAGAGTAAGATAGAAAATTCTCTCTGTTAACCTTAAACAAAGGAATGACCTTTCCTTGACCAGTACAGCTCCTAGTGTGGAGGGTTTCCCGCTCGTTTTGACAAGCAACAAGCCGATGAATTTGGGTTTCAAATCTCAGGCAGAGTCATGCTAGACCCTTACAGATTCTTTAATTTACGAGACAAAGTAATTGGTTGATCGTAATCAAAATTCAGAGTTGCATCGATACACCAAAATTGAAAGCAATCTGAGCAAAATTAAAGGGGGTACATTTTGCGAATGAAAGATCCGAATTGCGTTTTCCATATCTTGAAAGACAGAGAAATACACACACACACACACACACACACACACACCACACACACACACACACACACACCACACACACACACACAGAGGCACGCACGCACGCAAATACACACACACACATACACACGCGATCTCTCATGGCTTTCAAGGTAAGGGCGTTCACTTCTTCTTTGTTCGTTTATAAAGAATTAATATTTTATTGTATGGCATTACTACAGATGTATACCCCATCTTCCAACAAATCTTTACATACATCAATCTACAGGATCTAAGCGATTATTTGTTGAAAGTTTCGTTAAATAGTATCCATTTTAGATTACTTTTTAACGAAATTTTCAGCAAATAATCGCTTAGATCAGTGGTTCCCAATCGATTTTTGGCCGTGCCCCATCCAATCATTTCTGATGCCCCTTGTGATATTTAATTTTTGTTATTCAAAATTCGGTTAATGCTTACCCGTAAACATAATAAAGAAAAAATAATGCAACGGATGTAAGAAAAAAATGTGTAGGAAACGAGTATGAAAAAGAAAAAAAAAATTGCGCGGGGCAGACTTCCAAAATTCACAAGACCCGAGTTTTTCCCTGAAAAATGAAATTTAATATAAATACCTGTAGGATTTGTTATCTATCTATGTGTGATATATGCATTTGTTGGGTGCTTCACACATTTCCCTACAATGTTGTAGAAAGGAATAAAACGGCAGGAACACGAATCTCTGAACAAATAACAATAATAGTTTATTTTTCACCGAAGGAGATATTTCATCGCTGAACATCGGTAGCGTGAACGCCAGGGATAGGATAGGAAACAGAAGAGTTGGATTAAATCTCCATGGTTGAAACAGTCTTCACCGCCCGCCGAGTCTGGTTCGCCTCCGCTCGGCGCCTTGTCGGGTCACGTCTTAATTCGTCGACCGTCTTGAGATCGAGTAGCGGGAAAAGCTAACTACTGCTGATTACTGCGCGTGCGCATAAGGGGGCTCCCAGCAGGCCTACCGGAAGACACCAAACATTGCACATGCGCAGATGAACATCCCAAAATGGCGTCACTACAAGGCTCCCCATTGAGTGCGGAGCACGAGAATATAAAGATTGTAGTGGCACCAGAAACAAGATAGCTACCGATCTACCACAGATGAGGCACAAAATATGACAACTCAAGAAAAATTGTAATTACAATATAAATGAGCATGCAAAAGAAAAACAAAAATTTTCTTCAAGAAATGTTCAATAACAAAACATTGAAATGTCCAATACACAAGAGAATATAATGTGTACACACGTACACATTATGTATGCACGACCGCCATGTCTAATTGTCCAAGCGTTCTAATTTCACCTTTTCGCTACAGTTATGCCCATTTACTTTATAATTGTCGTTTTGTCTGATAAGGGAGCTCTGTAGCGTTTGTACAATACTTTATCCCTCTCTGAGAGAATATCACGCAATGACAGTCACGAATACACCATTGTTTGTACTCACAATAGAAAATGTCAAATGTAAATAGTCTTTGCAAGTTTCTTAGGCCAGTGAACAGTTCGGCCAGTCCTGGTAACATAGGATTTGATCGAGGCAGGTTGCGACAACGAAGGTGGTGTTGTAGGTGCTGGTGTTGTCAGAGGTGCATGTGTAAGTGATGGTGTTGACAAAGGTGCACGTGTAGGTTCAAAGGTGGGCGTGGCAGCGGTGTCATCGAAAGATGTGGACACCTCAGAATATGCTCGTTTAAGTCTATCTACAGAAACGGTCTCCGAGCGACCATTCACATCGATTGTTAAAAACTTTGGGTGTGCGAGAAAGCACACGAAAAGGTCCTCTGTAAGGAGAAACAAGAGGTCCCTTGACATAGTCATCTTGAATAAAAACATGCGACCAAGAATCAATATCTGACGGGACATTAGAGGGTGAAGATTGGTCCCGGGAACCCATGGGAGGAAGATTAGAAAAATAGGTGCGAAGTCTGGCGACGTATGACGCCGGATCATTAAGCCGTGAAATGTCTGGTACCAACAACGTACCAGGCAACGCTAGTGTGGTACCATACAATAGCTCTGCAGAGGAAAAACCCAAGTCTGCTATGACAGCAGTACGACAACCAAGAAACACAATGGGCAGAAATTCAGTCCAGGACTGCGGATCTGGAGAGGCACGAAGAGCGGCCTTGAGCTGCCTATGAAACCGTTTGACCTTCCCATTGGAAGCTGGATGGTAACTGATCGTGCGAATATGATGCACACCTAGAATACGTGACAATTCACGAAATAAGGAAGCTTCAAACTGGCGTCCACGATCAGTAGTTAAACTGGACGGAACTCCGAAACGGGAAATCCAGTTAGAGACAAAAGCTTGAGCAACAGATTCAGCAGAAATGTCTGCTATAGGAATGGCTTCCGGCCAACGGGAGAAACGATAGATACAAGTCAAGATGTAAGAGAACCCGCGACTCACAGGCCATGGTCCAACCAAGTCAATGTGGACAAGGCGAAAACGGGCCTCCAGAGGAGAAAACTGTCCAAGCGGAGCACGAATGTGTCGCTGGACCTTGGAGCGTTGGCACTGGGAGCAACTACGTGTCCAAGACGTAATTGTGCGACGCATATTCGGCCAGAAAAACCGAGCAGTGATAAGCTTAAGTGTGGCAGCGATGCCCGGATGCGACAAGGAGTGCAGGGCCTCAAACACTGAGCGTTGGTGATTCTCAGGCACCAGTGGCCTGGGAGAACCAGTAGAAGTATCATAAAGAATAGTTCCTTCAGCCGATGGAAGCGGAAAATATGCAAATTGGCAACAAGAAAACCTTGGCGAAGTTAAATCTAACGTCGCCAGGGCTGGTTGGTCCTGCGAAATGGTAGTCAAGTTGATTTCAGCAGGTGATGAAAGGGAACAGACTGGAAGACGAGAAAGAGCGTCAACAGGAACGTTCTCTTTTCCAGGTATGTGACGAATGTCACTGGTAAATTGTGAAATAAAATCCAGGTGACGGAAAGCACGAGGCAAGAGTTTGTCCGTCTTAGACGATAGGGCAAACGTAAGAGGCGTGTGATCAGTATAGATCACAAAATCTCGCCCTTCGAGTTGATGTTGAAAACGACGAATTGACAGGTAGATCGTCAAGAGTTTGCGATCAAAAGTGCTGTACCGCAGCTCAGCCAGTTGTAACTGGCGAGAGAAGAAAGCTAGAGGTCGAGTCTGATCGTCCACTGTGTGTTGCAGTACCGCGCCGACCGCAGTGTCCGATGCATCCACTGTTAACGAGAGTGAAGCATCGGGAATCGGATGTGCTAGCAACGGGACAGAAACTAATTCCTTCTTGATGGACTCGAAAGCAGATAATACTTCAGCAGAGAGGATGAGTGGACCGTCCTTTTTAGAGGTGTCCTTTAAACCCACATGAAATATATGAATATATATATATATATATATATATATATATATATATATAATAAGATTAGATCGTATACGAGTGGGTATATATTTGTAAAAAAGAAGTTTGAAAATGCCACTATATTAGATAAATTTTAAATTTTACATGTTTCGGTTCTTGAAATAACGAACCTTATCAAAAAGAATTTTTTTATAATAAAGAGTATAATGGAATAGTTCATAATTGTTTCATACATTCAATAGAGTCCATGCTATATACATAAAAAGTATAATGGAACAGTTCATAATTGTTACATACATTCAATAGAGTCCATGCTATATACATTCAATAGAATCCATGTTCTTGAAAAGGCGAAAAATATATTATAAGCTGTAAGTCGTTCCTCACTGTTTTGTCAAGTGTAGTGCAGGAGTTCATTATAGATTTTACCTTGTGTTCCGATGGGAGCAACAGTAGTGATTCTTGGTTGTCGTAATTTTGGTCAACTTAATGAACTCCTGCACCAAAAAGTAAACGATGGACAAGGCAAACCTACATATAGCTACGCACTACGTAAACATAAACAACCATATCCTCTATCTCACCCAACACCCCCGAATTGCACCTACACACACATACACATCCACGCACACTTCCACAAAAAAGTATACAGTGGACAACGCAAACTTGCATTTAATGGAACACATACAAATATATTTATGCATCCAATCGCACATACACAAGCATGCACACATGAAAGTGGACGAGAAAACCATCATGTACTGTCAACAAATATACAAACAAAAACACATATCTACATACATATATATGTATATACAACTCTGTATGTAATAATAATAATAATAATAACGTAAAATATAACGAGAGCAATATTATCAATAATAATATGCCGATGCATATGGGAATAATAAGTAATAATGATAGTAATATTAATAATCATAATATTGATAAGAATACAGCAGCAAGTAATCATAATAAAGTAAAGCAATTACAGCAAGATAATAGGTGCAATTGTAGAATTAAGGAAAATTGTGTCTTCAATAATGACTGTTTGAAAAAGGAGGTAGTATACCAATGCATAGTAAGTACACAATATGATAATAGAGTATATATTGGGGCTACTAAGAATAATTTGAAACAGAGACTTAATTATCACAGATATACTTTTAAAGATAGGAATAGGATTAATTCTACAGGGTTAGGTGCATATATATGGGAGCTTAAGGGCAAAAATATCAATTATAATTTGCAATGGAAAATACTTATATCTGCACCAGCGTATAATAATAGGAATAGAAAATGCTCATTATGCATTAATGAGATTTTCTTTATAATTAGGGCTAATTTACCAATTATTAACAATTTTAAGGAACGAAATGTTTCATGCCTTCATAGACTGGCGTATACTTTCTCTAGATACAAATAATACTTATTTCTAAATACCCTTTAAAATAGATATAAATAGTTGTTAAGAGCTTTTTTACTTTATTATATTTAGAAATACAAAATTGTAAAGGGTTATGGGCATATTATTTTTTGTATATCTATGTATAAGTGCATAATATATGTATTTGTATATGAATGTTTGTGTATTTATATATTTTGATATAAGTGTTTTTTGTGTGTACATATTTGTATTTTTTATATACTGGTACTTGTGTGTAAATTTATCTTTATATTTATGTATATTGATATTTATTGATTTTTGGCTTTTAGTACATAGTTATGTACATAGTACGAGTCAATGTACTAAACATATTGTGGTCACTATTGGATTTGTATATGTGTGGATACATATGTATATATATATATATATATATATTTGTAAAAAAGAAGTTTGAAAATGCCACTATATTAGATAAATTTTAATTTTTACATGTTTCGGTTCTTGAAATAACGAACCTTATCAAAAAGAATTTTTTATGATAAAGAGTATAATGGAATAGCTCATAATTGTTTCATAAGGCCAAGTTGGAGCATGTGCTCAAACTCGGCCCTAGCCGCTTTTAGACGGTCAGGCGCAAGGCGCCGTGAGCGCGACAATACAGGCGGCCCAGTGGTGGTGATAAAATGAAGGGT
>NW_021833049.1:45000-86471 GCF_006345805.1 Octopus sinensis
TTTCTGCTCTCCCCTTTCCACCAGCGTGGTTAAAATCAGTAACACTATGCTTTTTTCGGTAAAATCCGAGGCATTTAAATAGAGAGAGATGAATTATAATTTCAACAATTGAGGGTAAAATTAATTAATTAATCAATTTCACCAAGTATTCAGTATGCAAAGGGACCATTTAAGGCGAATTCAAATTATTACATTATATAAAAGGGCTTAGTAAAATAAATTACTTTAAATGCCTCGGATTTTACCGAAAAAAGCATAGTGTTTACTGATTTTAACCCACGCTGGTGGAAAGGGGAGAGCAGAAATTCTTCGCTTGCATATTTGAGTTTGTTGGCACTGTTAGTTTCGAGCAGATCTACAGAAGCGATAACAAGCCGAAAGGGTATGCTCCCACTTTCAGTGTTTTCAAATCCAAACCAGGGAGTTCTGAGCTGATGATAGAAGTGTCGATTTTGACTAATCTTGAAACGTACGTTCTCAAATAACCTTTGCATTTGATTTTTTAATGTCTCTACCCCATACTTTCGTGAGTTGAATTGAGCAGACACTATATGAGAGAGGTTTTCTTTAAGTATTGGAAATAGTTTTAAAAAAGTTTTTTTAGCTGCTATTTCTAATGAGTTCAGTATGCGGCAAAGTAATTTATTTTACTAAGCCCTTTTATATAATGTAATAATTTGAATTCGCCTTAAATGGTCCCTTTGCATACTGAATACTTGGTGAAATTGATTAATTAATTAATTTTACCCTCAATTGTTGAAATTATAATTCATCTCTCTCTATTTAAATGCCTCGGATTTTACCGAAAAAAGCATAGTGTTTACTGATTTTAACCCACGCTGGTGGAAAGGGGAGAGCAGAAATTCTTCGCTTGCATATTTGAGTTTGTTGGCACTGTTAGTTTCGAGCAGATCTTCAGAAGCGATAACAAGCCGAAAGGGTATGCTCCCACTTTCAGTGTTTTCAAATCCAAACCAGGGAGTTCTGAGCTGATGATAGAAGTGTCGATTTTGACTAATCTTGAAACGTACGTTCTCAAATAACCTTTGCATTTGATTTTTTAATGTCTCTACCCCCATACTTTCGTGAGTTGAATTGAGCAGACACTATATGAGAGAGGTTTTCTTTAAGTATTGGAAATAGTTTTAAAAAAGTTTTTTTAGCTGCTATTTCTAATGAGTTCAGTATGCGGCAAAGTAATTTATTTTACTAAGCCCTTTTATATAATATATATATATATATAAATGTATATATATATATATATATATATATATATATAAATGTATATATATATAAATGTATATATATATAATATATAATATATATATATATATATATATATATTATATATATTATATTTATTATCATCATCATACATGTATATATAATATATATACATACATATATACACTCACACATATATATAATATATATATATATATATATCTACATGTATATACATATATATATATAATCAAAATAAGCAACAAGAATGACTCCGGTAATTTGGTACGGTCATTTCGTACTACATCATTTTATTAAATGTTGTAAGTATTACAACAGATTTAAAATGCTGAGTACTCATCAGCCAATTATAGAGGTTTTCCATTAATACAAAATTTCCATATCATGTGGCAACATTATAGAGAATGTAGATATATAGACAAAGATGTGGATTTAAATTTTAAGAACTTTTGAGGTAGTGGAGCCCATCAACTGACTGACTAAGATTTGGTTGTTCCAGACTACTGTAAGGTTGTGAGAGGGAAGAATAAGTGGAAGGACACAATCAACATTTCCTAATTATAGAAATGGGGTAAAGGGGGTTTCAGAGCTCCATATAAGGAATTTATGTGGAAGACAGTATTGTCACTACTAAATGCCAATTACTACTATTTGATGAACAGATTCAGCGTTAGGAGAACTAGATCAATTTCAAGTTGTCACAATCACATTCACAGAGAGTACAGAGACCTTACAAACCCGATGCACATCAACACAACATTTTGGTCTATAAGTTCCAAGTACTTTGACAAGTTAGAATAAAGGAAAAAATATAGTAGTGACAATGCTGTCTCTCAACTTCTCTCACAACCTTACAGTAGTCTGGAACAGCCAAATCTTAGTCAGTCAGTTGATGGGCTCCACTACCTCAAATGTTCTTAAAATTTAAATCCACATCTTTGTCTATATATCTACACTCTCTATAATGTTGCCACTTGATATGAAAATTTTTGTATTAATGGAAAACCTAATTATAATTGGCTGATGAGTACTCAGCATTTTAAATCTGTTGTAATACTTACAACATTTAATAAAATGATGTAGTACGAAACGATCGTACCAAATTACCGGAGTCATTCTTGTTGCTTATTTTGATTATAATCACCCCACGGATTTTTATGGATAACACCATACAAAATTCTGGTGCATCTAAATTAAGTACCATATTCATTTGAATCTAATTTTTGCTTTACATATATATATATATATATATATATATATATATATATATATATATATATATATATACATATATACATATATACATATATATATATATATATATATACATATACATACATATATCACCGTGATCACCGTGACCGACCAGGCTATCAGATGTTGTTACACATCGCTGGTCACAATGCGCTTCACATTGTTTTAGCCTTCAAATGACGCCACCCCGCTGGCTAAGCGAGCAGGCCAACAGAAGAAAGAGTGAGAGAAAGTTGTGGCGAAAGAGTACAGCAGGGATCGCCACCACCTCCTGCCGGAGCCTCGTGGAGAATTAGGTGTTTTCGCTCAATAAACACTCACAACGCCCGGTCTGGGAATCGAAACCGCGATCCTACAACCGCGAATCCGCTGCCCTAACCACTGGGCCATTGCGCCTCCACATATATATACACATACATATATATACACATACATGTATATATACATATATATATATATACATATATATATCATCATCATCATCGTTTAACGTCCGTTTTCCGCGCTAGCACGGGCTGGATGGTTCGACCGGGGTCTGGAAAGCCAGGGGCTGCACCAGGCTCCAGTCTGATCTGGCAGAGTTTCTACAGCTGGATGCCCTTCCTAACGCCAACCATTCCGCGAGTGTACTGGGTGCTTTTTACATGCCACCTGCACAGGTGCCAGGGGGTCCGGCATCGGCCATGATCGGTTGGTGCTTTTAACGTGCCACCGGCACGGAAGCCAGCCAAGGCAGTGCTAGCATCGGCCCCGTCCGAATGGTGCTTTTTATGTGCCACCGGCACAGGTATCACAACTACTATTTCCATTGATATTTATTTCGATGCTCATGTACTTGACTCAACAGGTCTCCTCAAGCACAGCGGGTTGTTCTGAAATCCAAGGTACTTTGAATGGGCAGGGGCTATGCGGAACTGGTGCAGGAAGCAGCCCGGGTCTTTGCAGTCATAGCATATCTCCAGAGATCTCGGTCCTTCGCCATTGCCTCAGTGAGGCCCAATGCTCTGAGGTCATGCTTGACTACCTCATCCCATGTCTTCCTGGGTCGACCTCTCCCCCTGATACCTTCAACTGTTTGGGAGTAGCACTTCTTCACACATCTCTCCTCATCCATCCGCAGTACATGACCATACCATCGCAAGCGTCGCTCTTGCACACCACATCAGATGCTTCTTATGTCAAGCATTTCTCTCAGGGTGCTTGCACTCTGTCATGCGTGCACACTGACATTACACATCCAGCGGATCATGCTAGCTTCATTCCTTATATATACATACATATATACATATATACATATATATACATATATACATATATATATACATATATATTATATATACATATATATATATTATATATACATATATATTATATATATATATATATACATATATATATATACATATATATATACATATATAAATATACATATATACATATATATATATATATATATATATATATATATTATATATATATATATATATAGTAAATTAATCAAAATAAAAAACATGATGCCAAGGATTCAGCGGTACATATGTTTCGGGCCTTATTAGACGGATTTATAACAATGCATAATGTATGTCTGTGGCATTCTTCAGCCGCGCACAACAACTTCCACAAGGACATGTATTACATCAAAAATTCTTGGTTGGGGATGCAAATCCTCCCATTCGCGTACGACATAATGCGGCAACAGCATAAAAATGAAGCGTCCATCTCGTTCTTCTCTCAATGTAGAATGAGGAAATTTTGATGTTGAAGTATGTAAATTAATTAATAAATAAATATATACATATATAAATATATAAATGTAGACAGACGTGAAGGAACCTGGTAATAAGAGTGAATAGAGATAAAGATGGAGGGGCGAGAATTCAGGACGAAGGATAAAAAATATATAAAAAAATATATAAAAAGTGTAAGTATATAAAAAAATATAAAAATGTAGAGTGTAAAGATATAAAGAGATATAAAAAATATAAAAGAATATAAATGAATATAAAGGTATAAAGTTATAAAAATAAAAATAGAAATAAAAATAATAAAAAAATAATAAAAGATGTAAAAGAATATAAGGATAAGGGATATATAGTAACATAAGGGACATTAGCCATTTTAACACTTTTGTTACCATATTTATGTTGAACAATGCTGTTTTTCTTTCTATTAACTTGAAAATTAATGAAGAATATAGTAAAATAATTTTGTCATTATTAGGCTGATATCAGGAACATAAATAATTGTGAAATTTTGATAAGAAGTTTTAATGTAAATCACTTTCAAACAGGAGGTGTGTACCATAAAATCGAAGGCAGTCTTCTGTGGTTCAAAAACAAAAGGGTTAATAGATGTTCAAAGATGGTCTCCTTGATTTTGAAAGAAATGTGCTCATCTGCTGAGCAGGTGAACTCTATATTATTTTATAATTATACTTGAATGTATAAAAAGAGAGAAAACAGAAAAGAAAAAGAGAAAAAGGATAACAAATTAACTTACGTAGGAAAAATATATAATGGTTTAGTAGCCTCATCACTGAAGTAAAAGTGTTTTATCCATGGTGCATTTACCTGTTGATAATGATAATAATGATGACGACAACAACAACAACAACAGCAGCAGCAGCAGCACCACCACCACCAGCAGCAGTAACAACAACAACAACAACAACAACAACAAGAAGGATGCAAAGACCAACTATTAATCCTCATTCAAGGACTTGAGTGGGATGAGCTACTTGATGTGAAGAAAATTCTAATTGGGCTCCACCTGCAAAGTCATGTACTGTTTATCTTGATATGAGATCACCATGTAGCACACATATGGTTGTGATGCATGTGCCGGTGTACCCTTATCAGATGGGTAGTCATGATGGGTATACTGGGCTTCGTATATTTTACCCAGTGTCACTTTGATGGCATGCACTGCTCTCTCACTCAATAATAATAATAATAATAATGATGATGATGATGATGATGATGATGATGATGATGATGATGATGATAATAAATGCCCTGATGCAGTACCAGGTAGTGGCTCTCGTGGCTTCTGCTCTTAACTGATTGGAAGTGTTATCATGTACCCTTATCAGACATAAAGACACTCTACATTTGGCTAGGGACAGGGCAGGGCGGAGGGGGTGTTACTGATGCATTTAGCCCCAGGTGATCATCAACGTCACCAGATAGGCTGACACCATCACGGTGTCCTCTATCCTGCAAAGGGAGATCATTCCCCGAAGAAGCGGATGCCACATACGGACCCAGGTTTCAAGGTGTTTGCCTATCATCAACGTATGGCAGGCACCGCTCCTCGACGAACAACTCCCCGAGCAGAATATTTATATATAGATTTTCACGTAAATACATTGACTGATTTCGAAAATCTGTTCGACAGCAATGATAATTCTCTAAACGAGATATAGACAGTAACTGCTCCATAACATAAGGGACATGAGCCATTTGAATGTGGCTAGGGACAGGGCAGGGCGGTGGGGGTGTTACTGATGCATTTAGCCCCAGACGATCATCAACGTCACCAGATAGGCTGACACCATCACGGTGTCCTCTATCCTGCAAAGGGAGATCATTCCCCGAAGAAGCGGATGCCACATACGGACCCAGGTTTCACGTGATGGTGTCAGCCTATCTGGTGACGTTGATGATCGCCTGGGGCTAAATGCATCAGTAACACCCCCACCGCCCTGCCCTGTCCCTAGCCACATTCAAATGGCTCATGTCCCTTATGTTATGGAGCAGTTACTATCTATATCTCGTTTAGAGAATTATTATTGCTGTCGAACAGATTTTCGAAATCAGTAAATGTATTTACGTGAAAATCTATATATAAATATCCTGCTCGGGGAGTTGTTCGTCGAGGAGCGGTGCCTGCCATGCGTTGATGATAGGCAAACACCTTGAAACCTGGGTCCGTATGTGGCATCCGCTTCTTCGGGGAATGATCTCCCTTTGCAGGATAGAGGACACCGTGATGGTGTCAGCCTATCTGGTGACGTTGATGATCGCCTGGGGCTAAATGCATCAGTAACACCCCCACCGCCCTGCCCTGTCCCTAGCCACATTCAAATGGCTAATGTCCCTTATGTTATGGAGCAGTTACTGTCTATATCTCGTTTAGAGAATTATTATTGCGGATATATAGTAGTTACGGACCAAACATGGTGGTCAGGAAAATGACAAATTCTGTTGTAGAAGTCTGGGTGTCGTAAATCAACAGGAGCGTCTGGGGACTTAGTGTATTGTAAATCAGAGATGTTGAGCAGCTTATCTGGTTCTTCGTATTAAGTGGTCATCTTGTACATACGTACCCGCATGGATGCATACACCCATATACACGCGCACATATACGCACGCATACCCAGCTACAAGCATATAAGCATACATACGTACTCAGTAAACATATACAGATACACATATACACATACACACGCACACATGCGCACATATATATACACACAACAGAATATGCATATATAACACGGACAATATACATGTACATATAAATATACACACACGCACACATACGCATATACATATACATATACACATATGCATACATGTATACATATACATATATACACATATACATATACCACTATACTCGCACCCATACCCGCACACGCACATATATATATGTGTGCATACATGCACACCCACGTGTGCATACATACACGCATACACACATACACACGGACCCACGCGCATGTATCCACACTCACACACACACGTATCTGTGTGTCTATACGTGCGTGTGCGCATACCCTTACATACATATACACAGATGCCCACACATACAGGTATAGATATAAGATATTAAAAGATGTATAACAAATGTATATAAGAAATCTACAAACGCATGTAAAGAAACGGACCCACGAACTCACGTCTACACGCACACGCACACACATCTGTGTGTCTATACGTGCGTGTACACATACACTTACGTACACACACACAGACACACGCACATATAGGTATAGCTATAAGATATTAAAAGATGCATAAAAATATGTGTAAACATATGTATATAAGAAATCTACGAAAGCATGTAAAAAAAATTATTAAAGAAGTATAACGGGGGTGCGCATATCTAGACACAGATATTTACTCATACATACGTATACACATGTATACATATACATACGTACCCGGACACACGTATAATCATAAAGCGGATACATAGATAAGTAAATAAGGAAAAAGCTAAAAATAGACATATATAGAGATATAAAGTGATAAAATAGGGGTAAAAATAGGAGTAAGAATGAGGGTAAGAATAAGAATTAGAAATAAAAATAAGAAATAAAATATAAAAATTAGAAATAAAATATAAAAATCATAAAAACTATAAAAATTAAAATATAGAATGAAAATAAAAATAAGAATAAAGTTAAAGCAAAATAAAATAGGATAAAATAAAATAAAAATATAATCGAGTAAAGCTTAACATGAGATGAGGGTAAAAATAAAAGGTGGTTGAAAGTGTAAAGTTAAAGGTGTGTGCTAAATGTGACCACGTAGGGGCGGGGCGGGGGGGGGAACTGAAAATTGGAAGGGTGGGAAGCGGGGTTTGGTGGGTGTGCGCTCAACATCAGAGTTAGAAATGGGAAAAGGTATAGATATAGGGAAACAAAAAATCTAGATAGGAAGAATGTAGGTGTAGGAGAAGAAATATATAGGAAAAAAAATATATGGGAGACCAAATGTGTATATATAGGAAAAAGTAGGAAAATATATATAGGAAAACGGGATGCGCTGGAGCCGACAGGTTGCACTGGGTGGGAGGAACTTGCATGGGGGAGTTGGTATAATAGTCTAAGCTTTGTAGTATTTGAAAGTATTAATAAGTTTGTGTATACAGGATGGTTTGAACTCTGACCTTTTGTTACATAGGTTGCTCGACCTCCTGGAAATCTAGATACTACAACCACCGGTCATCGCTGAAACATAGGCATAAAGCTAACAGCACCTCCCTTTCTAAAAAAAATTTGGAATTAAAAGACAAAAGCATAGATTTCAAACTCAGATGGTCCATCATCGGATCAGCTGCACCTTATTTAAACAATAGAGCAGGATGCCAGCTATGTTGTGTAGAACTCCTGAATATCTTGAAATTCAAGGAGAAACAAATCTTATTAACAAAAGGTCAGATTTCAAACCATCCTGTATACACAAGCTTATTAATACTTTCAAATACTACAAAGCTTAGACTATTATACCAACCCCCATGCAAGTTCCTCCCACCAGTGCAACCTGTCGGCTCCAGCGCATCCGTTTTCCTATATATATATTTCTTACTTTTTCCTATATATACACATTTTGTCTCCCATATATTTTTTTCCCTATTATATTTCTTCTCCTACACCTACATTCTTCCTATCTAGATTTTTTCTTTCCCTATATCTATACTTTTTCCCATTTCTAACTCTGATGTTGAGCGCACACCACCAAACCCCGCTTCCCACCCTTCCAATTTTCAGTTCCCCCCGCCCGCCCCTACGTGGTCACATTTAGCACACACCTTTAACTTTACACTTTTCAACACCTTTTATTTTTACCCTCATCTCATGTTAAGCTTTACCCGATTATTTTTATATTTTATTTTATCCTATTTTATTTTGCTTTACCTTTATTCTTATTTTTATTTTATCCTATATTTAAATTTATAGTTTTTATGATTTTTATATTTTATTTCTATTTTATATTTTATTTCTTATTTTTATTTCTAATTCTTATTCTTACCCTCATTCTTACTCCTATTTTTACCCTATATTTTATCACTTTATATCTCTATATATGTCTATTTTTAGCTTTTTCCTTATTTACTTATCTATGTATCCGCTTTATGATTATACGTGTGTCCGGGTACGTATGTATATGTATACATGTGTATACGTATGTATGAGTAAATATCTGTGTCTAGATATGCGCACCCCCGTTATACATCTTAATAATTTTTTTTACATGCTTTCGTAGATTCTTATATACATATGTTTACACATATTTTTATGCATCTTTTAATATCTTATAGCTATACCTATATGTGCGTGTGTCTGTGTGTGTGTACGTAAGTGTATGTATGTGTACACGCACGTATAGACACACAGATGTGTGTGCGTGTGCGTGTAGACGTGAGTTCGTGGGTCCGTTTCTTTACATGCGTTTGTAGATTTCTTATATACATTTGTTATACATCTTTTAATATCTTATATCTATATCTGTATGTGTGCGCATCTGTGTATATGTATGTAAGGGTATGCGCACACGCACAATAGACACACAGATGTCTGTGTGTGCGTGTGGTGTGGAACATGCGCGTGGGTCCGTGTGTATGTGTGTATGCGTGTATGTATGCACACGTGGGTGTGCATGTATGCACACATATATATATGTGCGTGTGCGGGTATGGGTGCGAGTATATGTGTGTATATGTATATGTGTATATATGTATATGTATACATGTATGCATATGTGTATATGTATATGTATATGCGTATGTGTGCGTGTGTGTATATATATTGTACATGTTTATTGTCCGTGTATATATATGCATATTCTGTTGTGTATATATATGTGCGCATGTGTGCGGTGTGTGTGTGTATATGTGTATCTGTATATGTTTACACGTGAGTACGTATGTATGCTTATATGCTTGTAGCTGGGTATGCGTGCGTATATGTGCGCGTGTATATGGGTGTATGCATCCATGCGGGTACGTATGTACAAGATGACCACTTAATACGAAGAACCAGATAAGCTGCTCAACATCTCTGATTTACAATACACTAAGTCCCCAGACGCTCCTGTTGATTTACGACACCCCAGACTTCTACAACCAGAATTTGTCATTTTCCTGACCACCATGTTTGGTCCGTAACTACTATATATCCCTTATCCTTATATTCTTTTACATTTTTTATTATTTTTACTTCTATTTTTATTTTTATAACTTTATACCTTTATATTCATTTATATTCTTTTATATTTTTTATATCTCTTTATATCTTTACACTCTACATTTTTATATTTTTTTTATTTACTTACACTTTTTATGTATTTTTTAATATATTTTTATCCTTCGTCCTGAATTCTCGCCCCTCCATCTTTATCTCTATTCACTCTTATTACCAGGTTCCTTCACGTCTGTCTACATTTATATATTTATATATGTATATATTTATTTATTAATTTATTTACATTACTTCAACATCCAAATTTCCTCATTCTACATTGAGAGAAGAACGAGATGGACGCTTCATTTTTATGCTGTTGCCGCATTATGTCGTACGCGAATGGGAGGATTTGCATCCCCAACCAAGAATTTTTGATGTAATACATGTCCTTGTGGAAGTTGTTGTGCGCGGCTAAAGAAGGCCACAGACATACATTATGCATTGTTATAAATCCGTCTAATAAAGGCCCGAAACATATGTACCGCTGAATCCTTGGCATCATGTTTTTATTTTGATTAATTTACTCCACCACCTACACCACCAAACGGTATATACAGGTGCTTACAATTATCAAGTACTCACCCAGAATTTCTATATATATATATATATACATATACATATATATATGAATATATATGCAGTGTATGCATTCATACATTTATACATTGAGAGAAAGAGAAAGTGAGAGAGAATGAAAGATAAAGAGAAAACTGAAAAATATCAAAAGAGATAAGAGATCCTTGAGTGGGTAACAGAGAAACAGTTATAAAGAGAGAGAGAGAGAGAGAGAGAGAGTGAGAGAGAGAGCAAGATAGGGAATAGTTGAGAGATAAAGAACGATAGAATTAAATTTGGATAAACATAAAGAGAGACTGGGAAACAAAATTTATTTTACTTTTATTCATAACCCCGAGATAAACATAAAAAAATATAAGTAGAAATTTGTAACAGGTTTAACTATTAAACAAACAGCAGCTTTCTTGAGATTCGATGTCTCCATTTACAAGACTGACTTTATAATAAAATGGATTAAGAAGAAATTGAGAAAAATACTGTGTAAATGTTTTAATTCAGAACTGAGGCAAGGGAAATCTGTTGTTTGAAGACTTTGAATAGTTAACTGCTAAAACTTTTGGTCTCCCAGCCATTTCCTACAGATTCATCACCCTGTAATGATATATCTGCTGACTTAATATAAGTTTAATTTTTATAGGGTCAGGAATAACAGTCATTTTAATTATCCTCATTATATTACAGGTACTTATTTAAATAAAACAGGAATAAGAAGCAAAGCCAGAATTTGTAGCATTTGACTAAAGAACATGGAACCAAATACTCTTGAACAAGTGCAGGCATGGTTGTGTAGTTAAGAAGTCCACTTCTCAGTCATATAGCTTTTGGTTCAATCAGTTAAAGCAGTTATCTTCTACTAAATCCCTGGGACAACTAATGCTTTGTGATGAAGGTGAGCAAGACAAACATTTGAAATCACTTATCAAGTCTAATTACACAATCCAACAGGTATTTTGTTGTCAGGACATTTTAACTTGGTTTGAAGGTTTTTGAAATGTTGAATCTAAAAATGGAATCCATTTTTTACTATCATATCTAGATTTCAAGACACCCAACCCCAACAAATTTTGCAATTTCCTCATTTTTCAGAAAAATGCATTATTTATCTGTGGAAATTTAGTCTGAAATTTACAGCCAAGGAAAAACATTGGATGATCAAAGAATGGCCATAGCAAATATTAGTTCCAGGGTCTTTTAATGTGGTTGAAGAGCTTTTTAATTCAACTGGAGAAAAACATCCTACCTCCACTCCATCTCAACCTTGGCATTATGGAGCAGTTTGTTTGCAGCACATTTCCCAGGCTGAGCAGTGATAAGATAAATGCTGGAATATTTGATGGGCCTCACATCAGAAAATTGATTAAAAATGAGAACTTGATAAATTCAATGAATTGCTTTGAAGCAGCAGCATGAAATTTATTTGTAATAGTTGTAAATGGCTTTCTGGACAACAAGAAAGCAGTCAGCTATGCCAAAATTGTCAGCAACATGCTGGACAACTTTCAAAAGTTAGGAGCAAATATGAGCATAAAGCACTATCTCCATGGTTACCACAATAAATTCCTTGAAAATCTTGGTGATGCAAGTGATGAGCAGAGAGAACATTTCCAGCAGGACATAAAAACAAAGGTATCAAGGCAAATGCGACTTATGAATGATGGTGAAGTATTACTATAACTTTGCTCATGATCTCCCTGAGGTTCATCACTCAAGAAAATCATCCAAATAGACATTCATGGGAAATTAGGCACAAGCAATGATATAATTTGTCAGTAAAAATTTTAAAACTTTTACTAGTTCTATTGGAAAATTTTAAGAAAACATTCTGGTTTTGAAGGAAAACCAATTTCTACATATGGTTGTATGTTATGCCTTGCTCCTCAAAAGCTGTTTTATTGAAAAAACAATGAAATTCTATGGATCCAGTACCTTAAAATCTTGACATAGTGATAATAAATGGATGTCATTTTTAGATTCTGTGTGTCAAAAGCCCCTAGTTCACAACCAAGTTTTTTCCCAGCCAGGAAAAAATTTTTCTATGTTGATACGTGTTACTTTTCCATTTTTAAAATGAAAAATGTTATTTTCTTTTTCTCTCATTAGCAAAGCATTTTCACCAAAACCACTTCTGCTCACTAACAATGTATCACATTTAGTCAAAATATATTGGTCCATAAGAATCTTCCTTAGAGCGTCACATGTATCTTTCACACCTTTACGGAGCCTATCCACATGAATTATTTCCCCAGAGGTATACATGAATTGAGAAGAAAATTTTTTTGAAGCTATATCCTGCACCTCCTTTGAGTCTGTGGTCACAAATATTTTGTACTTGCTGGTGTTATTGTATTTACTTAAGAAGTTCCACACATTCTGAACATCTGACATTGAATTCCTTCGGTTATCTCCTGGCACACTGGGGTTTTTTCCAATTCGAATCTGAGCACACACCAGATGCATATTTGTTTTGGGAATATTGACTTCAAAGAATTTGTCAAATTTTGCCTGAAGAAGATCACTGAAGCGAAACAATAAATTCATCACTTTAGCAAATATATTTCCATATGACTTTTGTGATGCCCAAAGTAATTGTTCTTTGTATCGAGCATTCTTTTTCAAGACATAAAAAAAGATTCTGTTTGTACTCACATAGAGGACATCTTCAGGGTAAAGTGTTTCTAAGTCTGCTGATTGTAAAGAGGAAATGTACTTATTCCCATCAACCAAATTAAGGTAACGACTTTTTAAGCCATGCAACTCTTTTGAGTCAATCTTCCAGTTAACTTTGTTTGGTTGAAGATATTTAGAAATATCGCAAGGTCTTGAAATAATAATTCCAAAGCGCCGACCCATGGTCAGTGCCATTAAATATACAGAGATTATTCCATGCTGCCTATCTCCCCAACCTCCACAAAGACTACGACCAACACAACGAAAAATAACATATTTAGTTTTGTTGTTTAACTGAAGCAATTTCTGTTCCATCAGACTTAAATTTTTCTTCTGTTTTTGACGTGTTTCATCAATTAACTTTTGATTATGTTTGCTTGAGGTTGTTACTGTATATTGTTTATTTGCAGTATATTGGTGCCAGGCAACCAGTAGAAAGAAGATGCTGACCACAACAATGAATTGACAGACTGGTTTCTAGAAATAATAAAGAGAAATAGAAATCATTAAATATATAACAACCTAGTAATATAATACATTAACAAATAAAAAATATCCCATATTACAATTCTTTGTTTCTATTTTATTAATTAATATACAGGTAGAGGCATGGCTCTATGGTTAAGAAGTTTGCTTCCCAACCACAAAGTTTGAAGTTCCGTCCCACTGCTGACACCTTGGACAAGTGTCTTCTACTATATTTATACTATGTATGTGTGTGAGTGTATGGATGTTTATGTCTCCTTGTCTTGACAATATATGATTACTGAAAATAAATATCATTCATTTCCAGTATTCTGTGGAAATATGTCTGACCATGGGAAGGTGGTGAGCTAGTAGAACTGAGAGCATACCAAACAAAATGCTTGCGGGTATTTTGTTCATTTTTACATTCTGAGCTGAAATAGCGCCTAGGGTAACTTTGCCTTTCATCCTTCCAGGGTCAATAAAGCAAGTACCAGTCAAGTACTAGGGACGATGCATTCGAATTCCCCTTCCCTTCAAAAACTGCCGACCTGTACCACAATTTGAAACCAATATGTCTGACTATGAAGAAATACTAACCTACTTGGAAACAGGCAAAGGTTGATGGCAGGAAAGGCATCCAGCTATAGAAAATCTGCTACGGTGAACTCTATCTAACCCATGAAAGCATGGAAAAGCAACTGTTAAAACAATTATGATGATGATGATAGTGGTGATGGGGATGAGGAGGTTTGTTATGATGATGATGATGATGATGACGACTGGTATGTTTTATCAAATAACCTGTTTAAACGAGTTGGTTTTGTGAACAATCAGATTGCACATGCCTTTGAACTTTCTGTGTGTGTGTGTGTGTGTGTGTGAATTTGTAGGGAGAGAAGTTCTATGAAACCTTGTGACATTCAGCATGAACAAAAGTGAAACAGCATTTGAACATCAAATACAGCAGGACAGAGTTCCAACACAAATGCAAAGATAGAAAATTGAGTTTCCTACACATTATGTGACAGTGGCTACTACAGAACCTATCTATATAACTAGCAATGATAATTTCCTTCACCTTTTGACTAGCCAACATGTGTGAAGCAAGAATGTGTTGATTCCAAAGACATTTGTAACACAGGCAGTGAATTTCTAATGAGGATAATTCTGAATTCTCTCAACACTACCCTAAGTACCTTTTGTTTCATAAGTGGTATTTAGCTCAAAGAATTATACGAAGTTTCAAATTATTTAGTTAAGTAGAAAATTCTGTCCATCTTTTAGAAAAGATCCAAAATGTCGAATACAAAAGACATATTAACCAGCTTAAGAAAAGATTGACGGAAAAACAAACACGAGAAATGGAATTCCTATGGAAATATTGTATGACACGTTTAAGGTACCAACACCCAAGCAATTTGAAACTACACGTTCTAGCACCAGAAAACGCAAACATTGGAATTGAACCCTAAACGTAAGAGATATTAAAACTCGGAGCAGAGTTCAATTCTGAAAAGAGGAGATGATAGGGGAGACTTATTCTAAAAAGGGGAGATGTAGTGGAAGGATTCCAACCATCCCCCAAGTAACTAATGGTGGACTGACTCATTGTCATAAATTAAAGAACTGTGAGTGATTGGCAGTTCGTGTTGGTAAAAAAAAATTGAAGTTGAGTTATAATTGTGAGTAGAACGTGAATTTATTGTTGATTATTGCTGTTGTTATATTGCTGTTGATTATCGTGTGTTATATCGTTAATTTTTGTTGAAGTTGATTTTTCCCATTGAGGAAATGGAGAAGGCGCCAGCGGGAGGCCACAGCTATGCAGCCGCAACTGGAAGAGAAGCAGAGAAAGAAGCATTAGAGACCTTTGAAATAAAGGTCGAGCCCAGGAAAATGAAAGCTAGCGAGAAGCTACTGAAAAAAGAAGGCGACAAGATAAAATTGTCGTCACTCGAAGAACTAATGAACAGCGTTATGAAGAAGACAGTGACATACAAGACCATGAAGGTCGCTACAAGAAAAATCGACATAGCAACTGTAGAGGAGATTGAGAAGGTGTTGGAAAGCATGGAAAAGGTGATAACCTTTAGAACAAGCGGCAGAAAATATGCAACTGTGGATGTGCGTTTCACATCGGAAGAGGAAACGATAAGGCATGCTACGGAGGCAATCCGCTCAGAAGAATGGATTCTTCTGCCATCCTATTGCGGCAAACGTGTGGCGAGAGTTCGGGTGGGCCAGGTGCCCCCTGAGCTGGAGGAGGCATGGCTAATGACGGCCATTATGTACAACATGGAAGACGAGGCCAGAATATTGAAGTCCAACAGAACAAACAAGTTGGACTACTGGGGCTACGGGTTGGAGCTAACAATCCAGGCAACAGTGGAAGATCTGAACAAAATAACAGAGGAGATAGTGTTACCTGACGGTTTTACACTAAGAATGAAGGTGGAGGGAAGACCGCCTGTGTGCTACGAATGTGGCGAAAAGGGGCACATGAAGGCGAGATACCCACGAAAAGAACAGAGAGAGACTAAACAAAAAGTCGAACAGGCAGTGACAGTCGAGAATAATGAGAAAACAGCGGAAGAAGAATTCACGCTAGTGGAAAGAAAAAGAAGGAGGAGAGCAGAGGTGGGCCCGCCACCGGCTAATCAGAAAAAGAAGAAGGAAGAGGTGGAAGAGAAAGAGGTAACGAGAAAGAAATATGATAAAAGTGAGACGGAAAAGGAAAGTGGAAAAATAATTGAGAAGCTGTGTGACAATGAGTCAGAGAAGGAGGAAGCAAGTATGAAGATGATTGTAAAAAGGCAGAATGCCAAATTGAAAGAAAATTTTAATGAAAATGGGTGTATGGAAAAGTTTTTGAAAACCTTACCATCAAAGAAGCCGACAAAGGGAGCGCTGTGGTTCTAATGGACACGGAGTTTTATAAATACCTAGTGCTTTCCATGCTAAACAACAACACTTTCTATGAGGTTATTAACAACTATAAACAACAAAAAACAATCAAAAACCTCACCACACTCATACTCCAACACGGTCAGGGACTCACAGAAAAAGAAATGGATTATATCACCAATTTCAAATGCAAGCCTAGCCTTTTTTATGGCCTTCCTAAAATCCATAAAAATAAATACATCATCGAAGCCTGCAAACTCTCCTCTGACATCCACACCAACATCAAAGCACCGGAGGACCTAAAACTAAGGCCCATCGTGGCTGGCACCTCCTGTGAAACACACCGCCTGAGTAATTTCCTAGACATCCTTTTGAAACCTTTCCTTACCCCCATCAAAAGTTTCATTAGGGATGATCTGGACATGCTCAAACACCTCCCGAAAACAGTTAACGAGGAGGCGCTCCTGGTATCCTTTGATGTCATCAACCTCTACACCAACATCCCGCATGAATATGGTATTGAGGCAATTGATTTCTGGCTAGAAAAACACCCAGAGACATTCCCTGACCGCATTCACAAGACCTTTATTACGGAATCACTCAAGTTCATTCTGACAAACAATTATTTCCTCTTCGACAACACACACTACCGTCAAAAATGTGGTATTGCGATGGGTACCAAGGCTGCACCAGTCCTTGCGAACCTCATAATGGGTTTCTTCGAACTATCACTCTATGAGATATCACGCCAGAAATTTGGACATGTTTTCCACACCTACCTAATGGAAAACTGGAAAAGGTATTTGGATGATTGTTTCATCATATGGAAAGAACCTTATGAAAAACTTCTGGAATTCAAAACCATACTGAACAACATACATCCCAACATCCAATTCACTATGGAATTAAGCAAACATCATCTTCCTTTCCTTGATCTCCTAATTATAAAAACACCTAAGAACCAAATCATAACAGACATCTACCACAAACCTACAGACTCACAACAATACCTCCTCTTTAGTTCATGCCACCCAAAACACACCAAGACAAATATCCCTTTCAACTTAGCTAAAAGGGTATGCACCATTGCCTCGGATCCACAAAACTCGAGAAATACGCCTTCAAGACCTACAAAAAAACACTATTACAACGCCAATATCCCTCCACCCTTATAGAGTATGGAATAAAACGCGCCAAAGAAGTAGACAACATTACACTGAAAATCACCCAACCCAGCAACACACACAACCCCAAAATACTTCCATACATTTCCACCCACTACCCCCAAAATATCGAAGCATACACCACAATCATACAAAACATCAGTCTACTGTCAACAGACCCAAAAATGAAAAACATAAACACACACAAAATCCTCAAATGTAAAAGGCAACACAAATTTAAAAAAAAACTCTTGACAAATACCAAACTTCACACACCACATCCACCCCAGCAGTTAAAAAATGTGCACGCCCAAACTGTGGTACCTGCCCCTTCCTACTTGAAGGCTCTGAATTTATCTTCAAACAAGGAACGAAGTTTAAAATCAAGACCAACTTCTCCTGTTCCTCCGAGAACCTTATCTACGTTCTCACATGCGCCGGTTGCCAACATAATTATGTTGGACAAACGAGCCTCCCGTTACGTAAAAGATTAGCGGTGCATAAAGAAAAAAAAAACTCCGGAATACCGGCAAATCCCACTGAGTGACCACATAGACTCATGCGCTAAAGACAAAAATCCCAAATTCTACATATTCCCCTTCTACCAATGTAAAGACGGAATCACCACACAGGAGAGAATTAACAAGGAGAATCTCTTTATTGAAAAATTCAAAACGCATCTTAATATGGAAACTCCTCGTTGATCATACTTCTTTTTTCTACCTCATTCTTCATGGATGGACTAACACAAATATATAAGGATACCATGCAGTCATCACCTCAAGCTAAAACTTATATTCTTTAAATATCATTATTATTACTGTTGTTATTATTATTATTATTTTTATTATATATGACATAACAATCTGAAATGTAATTATAAATTGGTTTATGCAAATTTATATAATCAGAAAACAATATAAATAAAGTGTTAAAATCTGAATGTTAAGTTAACAAACAATTATATAAAAAAGATAATGCAAATGAAGCTAAAATGATAATTTTTTAATTTAAGGTTTATTAACACCCTTTATTACAAAAAATTGATAAACACAAATTGAAGAGCTCAAAACCCATAGAGTTGTCTCCCCTTATTCACAACATACGAACTGGACTACCACTACTTCCTGTTTTGCCAGGCACTTAAGAGACACCCTTAATTAAATTAAACAACACATGGATTTAATCCCATTGGATCTCAATACTTCAAGGTAATTTTTTCGTGAACAATCATTAAACTCAAGATACACAAAGACTTTATAATGTATCGGAGTACCTATTTTTTAATTTTTGTATATATTTATTTTTATTTTTCTGCAAAAAACAATATAATTTTCTTTTTTCCCCCTCCTCACATTTAAAAAAATTTCTTTTCTTTACAATTCTTGAAAAGTCACATTATGACGAAAACCGGTTTGAATTAATATATATATATTTTATCAATTTTTCAAAAACTTTTCCATACACCCATTTTCATTAAAATTTTCTTTCAATTTAGCATTCTGCCTTTTTACAATTTCTTTGCTTATCATTTCTCCACGTGCGGTCAACACAACCCCACCATTTATTGATCTCTCTCTCTCTCTCTCTCTCTCTCTCTCTCTCTCTATATATATATATATATATATATATATATAGTGTGTGTGTGTGTGTATTCGAGCGTGGCACCATTCGAGTGTAGTCGATGCCAGTGCTGCCTGACCGGTCCTCGTGCCAGTGGCACGTAAAAATATCCAATACACTCTTGGAGTGGTTGGCGTTAGGAAGGGGACCAGCTGTAGATATCTTGCCAGATCAGATTGGAGTCCTGAGCAGGCCCTGGCTTGCCAGTCTTCAGTCAAACCGTCCAACTCATGCCAGCATCGAAAGCGGATGTTAAACGATGATGGTCTTACCATTTTTATCAACATATATATATATATATGTTCATGTTATTTTGAATTATTCAGGTTCAAGAGCGGTGTCCACAACATTTACTTGTAACTTTGTAAATTTTTTACTCCCAGATTTGAAATTTTGTCAGTGGGTGGTTTATAGTTATGTAATTTTAGATGGTCTTGCTAAGTAAATTTTACTTTTATTCAGGTAAATTTAATTAACAGGTGTAAAAGCAATAACGTTATGGATAAACACAGAAATTATCCCAGATGGCAACCGACAAAAATTTTGCCACTTTTCAAGATGAAGTACATTAATTTGAATCAATTAAAATACAATTATAATCGGTACCAGATTTTATTCTTTCGGTAAATATTTTGTACCTCGGTTTGGAATAATTTTTCTCCGTAATTTTGTTGTGTGCATTCAACGTATCTGACGCGTATGTGAATATTTGGGATGTTTGGTTAATATATTTGTGTGATCTCTATGAAATTGTGGACGACCTACACTATCACTATCCACTCTCCTACATGGTAAACATGGTTGTAGGCGAGATCTCGCTCTTGTCTCGGACCTGGCGATGGCCGCCGGCGAGATCTCGTACAAAATGTCACTGTCTTCTTGTGTCACGCTACACATACATACATGCATGCATACATACATAATACATACATACATGTACGTATGTATGCATGCATGGATAGATAGATTAAAATCACGGTAATTTTCACTGCAAGTCAATACAACGTAACACAAACTTCATAAAACGACTATAAGTATATATACAGGACCGGATTTAAACCATGGCGACCTAGGGCACTTCAATTTCCGTGGGATCCTCATGAACAAAAATGAAAATGTTGGAATATTACCAAATTTAAATCTCAAATCCCATCTATCTCATGTAATTGAATTTAATGAGTTAGCAGAAAAAGTTCAAATAAATGACTGAAAATGTCGCTTATAGATATATTTTTGAGAAATCAAATTTTATTTCTTAAACATCCACTTGCGGAGTTAAGCTTTTCCTTCATTGTCAAAAGTACAATGAAAGATTGAAGAAGGTGTAAGATTTTTTTCTTTTAATGCGAGTTACAAAATGTTTCAGAATGTGGAATACGATAAAATTACGAAAAACACAAAAGTTCATTTTAGTGGTTTTTGCTGTTCCAAAGGCACGATGAGTGTGTGTGTGTGTGTGTGTGTGTGTGCGCGCGCGTGTGCGTGAGTGCATGTGTGTGTCTGAGGGAGTGGGTGGAGAAATAGGGAAATTCAAACAGCTATTCCAAAAGCCTGCTTTTCCAATTTCCAATAGTGGGTAGGTGGGGCACAATGAGTAATATTTACTGCATTTTTTACTTTGAGGAAAGTATATTTGTTATAAACGTTCACTACCTTGCAAAAACTGTATCAGCTAAGTAAGGACTTTCTTTAAATGCGGCAGAAACTATTCAGAACACTATTTGAAAAAATTATCACTATCCTCTTTGAGCATATAAAAGACAAATTCAGACGGCGTAAAATGACTAAGACATCATAAGGCATATTTGCCATTCTAATTCTCCATAATTACATTTGAAAAAGACTCATACACATAAAGATCCATTCTTAGACATCGGAAAGATCAGAACTGTAACAAAAATTTTAAATATCTTGGTCAAATGAAAGATGATCGTGGAAAAATAGCACATGATATGAAATTAACGAAACTCGACTAAATCTAAGAACTCAACATAAAATATTTCTGTAGCTTCTTCACAAGCTGCTGGAGAGGCTGTCTTTCAGATATGTCTATGCACAATACAGTTAAAAGTAGAAATTATGAAAATTAGCCATTACCCACTTTGCTTCAATTAAGACATTTTTTTTTAAACTTGAAGATAATCAAACTGGATCTTAGTGTGGGAAAAATTAATATAGAATCCAACAGAGAAAAGAATATTGATGGTTAAACATCAAAACTTACCCAGATATTTTATCAGTTACCTCAGTTACAATCGGATCAAAGATGAGGAAAAATTTCTTCAAAAAGTGTACCTGTCATCTATGATTCAAACTCCCCCAACTTCAACAACTGCATACATACATACATACATACATACATACATACACACGCACACATACACACACACACACACACACACACACACACACACAGATAGAATGATAGATAAAATTTACTTGGAAAAGGATGCGTGGCGTTCGATCATATAATAATATAAATAATATATAAATATATGCATATATACATACATATATGGACATACCTAGATATATATGTATATATACATGCATATATGGGACATAAAAAAAACGTTGAACACAATGAGAAACGAAAACATAAAAACAAAAACATAGAAACAAACTTTTTTCGAACAACGAAAAAAACAAAAAACAAAACATACAACATAAAGAATATTCCTCTTCTTCAGTTGTCCCTGTTTCAACTACTCCACCTTACGAAGGCAAGGACAAGACGCGGCTTCGTTGAAACAGTCCTTCCCGCAAAGCAAATTAAATAAAATTTGGGATTTTTTGCAGAGGGTGCAAGTGGTAACAAGATCAGGACAGTGAGAACAAAACAGTAAAAACAATAAAAGACAGAACAATGAGAACAAAACAGTAAAAACAAACGGTGAGGGCTATTAAGCCAAGACGATGGAGACGAGCTTATGAAGAGACAGTATAAGCACGTTACTGTCTTTCTGCTGATCACTTTTCTTACACTATCCGCATGAACATTAACTGCTAGATTTATCCTATGAACCTGAATGAATCACTCAACCCGCTGCTTGGAAATACCTCGGATAACATGTAAGGAGGTACACCTTGACGGAAATATGGATAAGCGTTCATACCCTTCTGAACAAGATGGGCTTTGAACTTTATACTTCTATCTACTTTAAATTTTGTGTCTAGAACTTTCCTACGCATACTCAACTTGTCTCAGATGACGGAATACCCAGTGTAGGGATGTTGATCAACATATTCAAACATATATGTCAACTGAAATAGTAGCAGAATCACTGTAAATGTTTTTGCTAAGTGGATTATAAACTACATCAAATTATTTCGAATATCCTGTATTTTGAAGTTCATGAACTCATCTAACGAAAACGGTTTCTTTACAATGCTGTAATGCTTTCATTAATCGATTAAAGGTGTCGTTAGAAACGGCCGTAACAGATTGACACCTGTACCTCTACTGTTGCTCATTTACATTTTATATATGTATCTTTTACTTGCTTCAATCATTAAATTGTGGCCATGCTGGGGCATCGCATTGAATTTTTAGTCGAATGAATCGACCCCAGAACTTACTTGTTAAGCTTGGTACTTACTCTATTGGTTTCTTTTGCCGAACTGCTAAGTTACGGGGGACATAAAACCAAAACATCAACACCGGTTGTCAAGTGGTGATGGAGGGACAAACACAGACACATACATACATAGATAGATATATACATATATATATGACAGGCTTCTTTCAGTTTCTGTCTACCAAATCCACTCATAAGGCTTTGGTGGGCCCAAAGCTATAGTAGAAGACACTTGCCCACGGTGCCATGCAATAGGATTGAATCCGGAACCATGTGGTTGGGAAGCAAACCTCTTACCACACAGTCACTCTTGCACCTATATATCTTATACATAAATGGCAATTTTTATCTGGCGATCCGTCTGTTATCATCTCGCTGTCTACACCAGTAAACCAATGTTGACAAAACTTTGCATACATGTTAAACTAACACCCAGTTCAATTATAGGCTAATTGGATTTCAATAAAAATCTATAATGGGCTCCCTAGTGGGGTTGGGGTACTATTTGATAAAATGAGAAGGGTCGAAGAGTATTAATGTGAGGAAAATGTGGTAGCATAGTGAGTGTGGCTGATATCAGGGAAGGGAAGAATAGTGTTGTGTAAGCAACAAATATGGAGTGGCAGTGGGAGGAAAAAACGTTAATACAGCTGTCATTCACAGGTAAGCACGTAGCGCTGCATACATACTTCCGTAGATGCATAGGTACATACAAACAAACACACACACATACGCACACACTACAAACACACACATACAAATAATCAACTTTTAAAACGCTAAGGAAGGGAAAGAAAAGTGGGTGTGAGAAATACATAGCTTTAAGGAGAGAAGGGGTAGGTGTATTCTCTGCATCTATCGCAAAGAAACACTCACTCACACACGCACATACATACATATATATACATACACACACACACATACACATACATACATACATATATATATTCATATATATATATATATATATATATTATATATATATATATATATATATATGTATGTATGTATGTATGTGTGTGTATATATATATATTATATATATATATATATATATGTCTACTATGCACCATTTTAAAATCATGATTACCTGTGTAAGTTTGTTAATGTGTGTGTTACGACCTATAACTGTCTGTCTATCTAATTTTATAGGCTCCCTCTCCCAGTGTGAATATATATATATATATATATATATATATATATATATATATAAATGCCATCATCATCATCATCGTCGTCGTTTAAGGCCCGTTTTCCATGCTAGCATGGTTTGGACGGTTTGACTGAGGACTGGCGAGCCAGAAGACTGCACCAGGCTCCAGTCTGATCTGGCAAAGTTTCTACAGCTCGATGCCCTTCCTAACGCCAACCACTCCGAGAGGGTAGTGGATGCTTTTACGTGCTACCGACACAAAGACCAGTCAGGCGGTTCTGGCAATGACTACGCTCAAAATGTGTTTCTACGTTTTACCTGCACGGGAGCAGGGCGTATACAGAATTGCTTTCACGAAATGTATACACACCTAAACATGTATGTACATGTTTATATGATACTAATTCTGTATACGCCCTTCTCCCGTGCAGGTAACACGTAGAAACACATTTTGAGCGTAGTCGTATATATGTATATATTTGTATGTATCATCATCATCATCATCACCGTTTAACGTCCGCTTTCCATGCTGGCATGGGTTAGATGGTTTGACGGAGGACTGGCAAGTCGGGAGGTTGCACCAAACTCCAATCTAATTTGGTAAGGTTTCTACAGCACGATGCCCTTCCTAACGCCGATCATCCGAGTGCGTAGCGGTAAGGGTGCCACT
Organism: Octopus sinensis; assembly: GCF_006345805.1. NCBI lineage: Eukaryota > Metazoa > Mollusca > Cephalopoda > Octopoda > Octopodidae > Octopus > Octopus sinensis. The sequence continues at coordinate 70,273 of NW_021833049.1, forward strand.
AAGTCAGCACTGGCATCAGTCACGCTCAAATGTATTTTACATGCCACTGGCACGGGCGCCAGTCAGGTAGCACTGGCATCAGCCTCAACTACGATTTCACTTGGTTCAACAGGCCTTCACAAGAACGGCATATTGCCCGACACTGCATGACTGTTCGCACACAGGCATCATACAATCCACCTTTCACTCTGAGCGAGAGGCCCTTTCTTATCAGCAGTAGTAGAAGCTCTCTGAATTTTGCTCAGGCTGTTATTCTAGCAGCTATACTCTCAGAGCATCCACCTCCGCTACTGACTTGATCACCTAGGTAACGGAAGCTATCAACTACTTCTAACTTTTCCCTTGGCATATGATGGAATCTGTTTTCTGTACATCTTCGGTGTTTATTGCACATATGCATCTGTCACAGTTACCCTTCCTCTGACATTGCTGCGCCTCTTATGTACCCATAGCTTACACCAGGTACATCTTATGGAGTTTCTACCTTCGCCTTTTCTGCAGATCAAGCAGGGCCATCTACCTGAAGAGATTTGTGATTTGTCTACTTACTAAGACTTTGGTTTTTGCTAGGTTGACTCTAAAGCCCTTTGATTCTAGACCTTGCTTCTACGTTTAAAATTTCTCTAGTTCTAGTAGTGACTCAGCTATTAGAGCAAGGTCATCAGCATAGAGGTGCTCCCTGGGGTAGCCTGTCTTGAATTCCTCTGTTATTGCCTAGTTGACTATGATGAATAAGAGGGAGCTGAGCACTGATCCTTGGTGAACTTCTACTTCTACCCAAAACTCTTGACTATACTCGTTGCCAACCCTCATCTTACTGACAACATCCCTGTACACTGCTTGTACAACTCACACATCCCTTCTGTGGACAATTTTATCTTATTCATAACATCTGATGTCACTAGAGAGTGTAGATAATTTCCTTCGATTTAGTGGTATGTGAAAAAATGTAGGTAATTACAACGCGTATGTGTGTGTGGTGTTTGTGTGTGTGTGTGGAGTTTGTATGTGTGTGTGTGTGTGTGTGTGTATGTGTGCGCATATGTAGTATAGAACTGGTCAGTACTGAAAGCAATGCACCTTAATTCCCTCTGGAGAAATAAACCGTTTATGTGTGTGTGTGTGTGTGTGTGTGTGTGTGTGTGTGTGTGTGTGTGTATAAGACTATTATATCTCTGGCGACAATGAGGGATGAATGGTGTGAAATGGGTTGAAATGGAGTGGAAATAAGGAGTAGCGTCAGGAAAGAAGAGAAAGAAGTAGAGATAGATAGATAGATAGATAGATAGAGAGAGAGGGAGAGAGAGAGAGAGAGAGAGAGAGAGAGAGAGAGAGAGAGAGAGAGAGAGAGGAGAGATTGATTGATTTATGGTAGACACGTATATATATGAACAGAGATAAAAATTAACAGGTCATTTTATTTCCACAAGTCAGTTTGTGAATTCACCAAAAAGAGCTAAGAGAAAGCGATTGTATGACGAGGGAAGTTCTTTTAAAGTTACCGTGCATGGGAAGCATTGATGTACATGTGTGTGTGTGTGTGTGCGTGTGTTTGGTGGGGTGTGGGAGACAGAAAGTATGTTGTGTAAGTGAAGTGCTTCTGTTAGTGTGTGTGAAGAGACAGAGAGAGTAATGTGTGAAAGAGAGAGATACGAGGGGAATTCAATAAGTAATGCCCCTGACCCACTTCCCATAGCAGTAGAGCAACGAAACTTGGCACAACGTGACTTCAGAAATCAAGGCTGCATCATCTGGGAAACGCTTTCCTTTCAAAAACAACTTCATGATTGGGAAGAGGTGAAAATCAGAGGGTGCAAGGTCAGGAAAGTAGGGGGATGGGGAGGAGTTCATAGCCATACGCCTGTGCTTCTGATCTGGCGACAAGAAATATGTTATTAAGACGACTTATCTGTTGCATACGATGTTTCTTCGCTTTAAGTAAATTCCCAGGCAAACGTTTCTAATAGAAATGCAAAAGACACCTGTGGTTTCTGATTTACAGGTGTTTGAACCGAGTCAAGTGTGAAATGGAGCCTGTTGAGTGACGAGCAGTGATCCGGTTTTTGTATTTGAAAGGACGCACACCACGGGAGACTTTTGATGAAATGAAAGTAACTTATGGTGATGATGCCCCATCATATGACCTTGTAAAACGCTGGCATCGTGACACCAGAAGCAAAAATAAGGAATATACACGCACAGTAAAATATAGAAGTGTAAAGTATAATTTTTTTTTACATAATCTCTATAATAAACATAATATTGAATGAAATAATCCCCCATTTGAACTTTTTTAATTACAGATATGTGTGTGTGTGTGTGTGTGTGTGTGGTGTGTGTGTGTGTGAATGTGTGTGCGCGTGCGTGTGTGCATATATATATATAGTTAATCCAAACAAGAAAGCACAAAAAAACACACAACAACGCGAGGACGTGGAACAAATATAGTATTATTGGACGCTCAGGAAAGAAGGAAAGAAGAAGGGTTTAACGTTTCGAGCGTGCTCTTCGTCGGAAACATAGGAGGAGGAAAGATCCAGAGAAGGGAAATCAGAGGAAAAAAAGTCGGCAACGGTACACACGAGGTCACATATATATATATATATGTATGTATGTATGTATGTAGTATGTATGTATGTATGTATGTATGTATGTATGTATGTATGTGTGTGTGTGTGTGTGTGTGGTGTGTGTGTGTGTGTGTATGGTAGAAATCTACGGATGCACAAACGCACAAATCAGAAAATAAGACAAATATGGATGACTTGTTCAGAAACACCCGCAAGTGGGGAACATTTCTCAAAAATAGCCCCCAATTGTTTTCCCCCCAAATTCCTATGTCCTCGGAATCTACATAATCCGAGGTATATTTGCAGACTATTTCATTAAAAAATATCCATATTCTCGAAAGTTAAGACGAATTGAAGTGGACTCCGGTGAATTTTCCGAAATTCCCCACACCAAACCCACCCTAAACCCTCCTCCCCCCCAAATATGATATATTCGGAATCTACACTACATAACACATTTTCGTAGACAATTTAATTTAAAATATCCATTTTTCTGAAAGTTATGATCATCCAAAGTCGGTGGGGCAGAAATCTGTAGTTATGCCAATTCAAAAATACATAAAATGAGTAGTGCAAGTAAAAAAAAGGTTCGTCAATATTCAGAGGAATATTCAAAATTTGGATTTATACCCGATATCCACGATAATCTGTCACCAAGTTATGGGCGAAAAACACGGATTTTGTGAATTTTCCGAAGTCCTCTCCCCACACCTCGGAAAAGATCTTTCCATAAAATTCTTTATAATCGTAATCTATGCCGGTTGAACAGTACTTATATAAAATTTCATCTAAAGAAATACCGTTTTCCTAAAAGTTATGAGGAAAAAACTCGGATTTTGTGAATTTTCCGAAGTCCCCGCCCCCGTTGCTTTCTGCGCATTTTTTTTTTCATACTCGTTTCCTACACATTTTTTTCTTACATCCGTTGCATTATGTTTTCTTTATTATGTTTACGGGTAAGCATTAACCGAATTTTGAATTACAAAAATTAAATATCACAAGGGGCATCAGAAATGATTGGATGGGGCACGGCCAAAAATCGATTGGGAACCACTGATTTAAGCGATTATTTGCTGAAAATTTCGTTAAAAGGTAATCTAAAATGGATACTATTTAACGAAACTTTCAATAAATAATCGCTTAGATCCTGTAGATTGATGTATGTAAAGATTTGTTGGAAGATGGGGTATACATCTGTAAACGGACAATGAAGAAGTGAACGCCCTTACCTTGAACGCCCTTACCTTGAACGCCCTTACCTTGAAAGCCATGAGAGATCAATGAGGTTATGAGATAAAATGTTAAGATAAGATGTAGGCTTGAAAGAAAAGCGGATTTCTGTTTTAAGAAAAGTTTTGAGAAAATGTTGAGAGAGAAATAGTACGTGCATGTGTGTGAGTGTGTGTGTGAGAGAGAGAGAGAGAGAGAGAGAGGATGAAAGGTAGATAAAAAGGGAGAGGAAGAAAGTGAGGGAGAGTGAAAGATACATACATAGGTAATGTCATAATCGAAAGATATACAATTCTTTTGTTATTTGCGCGCGCATGCGTATTTGTGCGTGCGTGCGTGTGTACGTGTATGTGTGTGTTTCTGTGTGTGTGTGTGTGTGTGTGTGTTTCTGTGCTTGTGTGTGTGTGTTTATTTCTGTCAGTATGTGTGTATGTGTGCGTGTGTGTGTGTATTTCCCTGTCATACAGAAAACGCAGTAAATTTGTATATTAACAACAGCATGATTTTCTCTAAGAAAAAAAAAAAGAAAACTCGGATTTTTTGCTTGGAATCAAGTACCCTGATCTCCTAATATGTTGCAAATTCCTTCTTTAGGTTTGGAAAAAAGCGGGGAATTAGTGGAATTAGTGGAATTTTTTTTTTCGTTGAATGAATTCCTGTGACCTCCTAATATGCTACAAAACCCTTTTTGGGTTCGAAAAACGGGGTGGGGTGAGGTGGAAGCCTCGGAAATTTCACCCTCACCCTATTGATCTTTTTACCCGCAAAATTTTCACTAAGGAAAAAAAATCGGATTTTTTTTTTGCTTGGAATCAAGTACCCTTACCTCCTAATATGCTGCAAATCCCTTATCTTGATTCGGAAAAGGTGGGGAGGGGCGAAAGGGGGAACTCCTACCATCCCGGAATCATTGGAATTTTTTTTTTCGTTGAATGAATTCCTGTGACCTCCGAATATGCTACAAAAACCAAGACCAGCAACATTTTTCGCCGATTCCAGGGGTGCTAATGCAGATTCACATCTCTCCTGGAAAGATGCATTTTTCTGAAAAAATTTACTTGGATTCCTAGGTTTTATATGTCGGAATAAACTATTTCAGAAAAATGCATTTTGAAGGGCAGGTGTGAATCTGCATTAGCCCCATCCCCAAAATCTTTTAGTGAGTGCATCGAGTAGCTTTTCCGTCATCCTCAGGAACTTCATGGATGCGAAAAACAAAGCCGACATATATGACAGGTATGTAGGGCATATGTATTTCTGTACTTTCTGTTTATTTGTATAAGTTAATGAAATTGTTGTGCGTGCACACACAAACACAAAAATTCCTGGGATTTGACTGTTATTTTTAGAATATCGCCATTTACAGTTTCAGTCAGTTTGAAGGTTTTCATACGAAATTTGAGATTAAAAAAAAAAATTCCGTATTCTTAATCTCCGTATTTTTTCACGTATATTGAAAAATAGATTTAATTTTGTAAAACTTTAGCGGTAAATATGCAACTGTTATTCTCTCTCTCTTCCCCGCTCCCTAACACAAAAATGTTCATTTTAAATCGTTTCTTTAGAGAAACAACTTTCTCCCCCCCCTCCACAAAAATTAGTTTGGGCCAGAAAGAGTTTTTTCCCCCCTAAAACGCTGGTATAAAGCTGAATATATTTAGTTCAGGAAAAATGTGTGCTTTGTTGAGAATTAATCGATTTATTTGACAGCAAAAAGGTAAATAGCACTTTGTCGGTGAATTTTTACCTGTCTACGTACATGCACATATACGCTATTATATATATCTATATATATAAAACTGTAGTTGTGTGAGTGTCTGTCTCCTACGATTTAGATTCCTAACTCCTCCCACATTTTGCGGTGCAGTTTATAGTCGTGATTAATATCGAGCCCGTCTAGCTATTAGAGCGCGTCTACGATGAGTCAACGATTTTAAAAATAATTTAATATCATTTTTTATACATTTTAATGCATAATTTTTCGTGTGTCGATGGCGGCGGAGTTGGCGTCCATGGTCACACCTGCACCTGTGTTTGCTTCTCCCCCTTCTTCCCTCCCTCGTGAAGCTGTTGGGAAGGGAGTGTAAGGAAATCAACGTCGTAATGCGTTGTCAAGGAGACCAGCGTTCTTTTAGAACAACGACTTCATGGCTTGAAGACACCAAAACAGAAATGGCTAAGAAAGCCCGAATTGGCATCTATAAAGGAAGTAACTCTCTAAAAATGCTTATATAGTTATTTCCCTTACAAACCCGAGCAACGCCGGGCGATACTGCTAGTATATATATAAATATATATATATATAAATTAGCGTTGCTCGGGTTTGTAAGGGAAATAACTATATAAGCATTTTTAGAGAGTTACTTCCCTTATAAATTCGGGCTTTCTTAGCCATTTTTGTTTTGGTGTCTTCAAGCCATGAAGTCGTTGTTCTAAAAGAACGCTGGTTTCCTTCACAACGCATTACGACGTTGATTTCTTTACACTCCTTCCCCACAGCTTCACGAGGGAGGGAAGGGGGAGAAGCAAACAGGTGCAGCTGTGAGCGTGGACGCCAACTCCGCCGCCATCGACACACGATGCATTTTATGCATTAAAATGGAATAAAAAATTATGTTAAATTATTTTTTAAATCGTAGACTCATCGTTGACGCGCGCTAATAGTCAGACGGGCTCGATATGAATCACGACTATAAGATACCCGAATTTGGTTAAACTGCACCGCAAAATGTGGGAGGAGTTAGGAATCTAAATCGAAGGGGACAGACACTCACACAACTAGAGTTTTATATATATAGATATATATGGTTAAAATATAGATCAACGCCCATGTGGCAAAAATGGAAAAAAATATGTGTAACAGGTGTAAGGCATCGTATATTGAGGGAATATGACGAAAAAAAAGCGCGCTGACAAACGGGGGTGGGAGGGGAGGGGGCTCGGAAAATTCCCACGATCAACCGTAGAGGATCCGAGCAATAAACCTCAACACCCGGTCGCAGGAGCGCAACAGAAACCGTCTAAATACTTCTCATGCAATGTGTATACAACAAATATCGAGAAAAAAATGCGTGCTGACAAACGGGGGCGTGGGGAGGGGGCTCGGAATATACCCACGATCAACCGTAGAGGATCCGAGCAATAAACCTCAACACCCGGTCGCAGGAGCGCAACAGAAACCGTCTAAATACTTCTCATGCAATGTGTATACAACAAATATCGAGAAAAAAATGCGCGCTGACAAACGAGGGCGTGGGGAAGGGGCTCGGAAAATACCCACGATCAACCGTTGAGGATCCGAGCAATAAACCCCAACGCCCGGTCGCAGGAGCGCAACAGAAACCGTCTAAATACTTCTCATGCAATGTGTATACAACAAATATCGAGAAAAAAATGCGCGCTGACAAACGGGGGCGTGGGGAGGGGGCTCGGAAAATACCCACGATCAACCGTTGAGGATCCGAGCAATAAACCTCAACGCCCGGTCGCAGGAGCGCAACAGAAACCGTCTAAATACTTCTCATGCAATGTGTATACAACAAATATCGAGAAAAAAATGCGCGCTGACAAACGGGGGCGTGGGGAGGAGGCTCGGAAAATACCCATGATCAACCGTAGAGGATCCGAGCAATAAACCTCAACACCCGGTCGCAGGAGCGCAACAGAAACCGTCTGAATGGAGATGAAAAACCCAAGGAAGAAATAGAGGGAGGAAGAACTAAAAGAAGGACTAAAAGAACTAAAGGAAAAGCTCAAGCAGGACCAAAGGGTGAAACAGCCAGGAATAGAAGTGGAACCACAAAGGATGGAAACAAACAGCGCACATGGGTGTGTAGGTTCTACCTGAGAGGTACCTGCTGGCATCGAGAGGAAGATGCAGGCTGCCGCTTTGCACATCGGGGACCCTGCCGCAGAGACACGAAACAGATAAGAAACAAACCATCAACAAAAGGAAAAGGGATGGACCACGCACCACCTGCCCCAAAACGGAGGTACGCAGATGTGGTGCGTGCCACAAACCGCCAACATGATGTTGTTGAAAGGGCAGCTGCTGAGCAAGAATCTTTTTTGTGCATGGCACAAAAGATTGTACAGCAGCTAACCTGGCTTCATCAAACCCAAGCTCGCAGGTGGGACTACCCACAATATACAAGACCACCACAGCAAACAGACCCAAGATGGACACCGCCGGCAACAACATACACCTCACCTCGATGCTCCTACTGAACATCAGAGGACTGCAAACACTCAGCAACAGAACAAAAATCCCGTTCTTGAGAGACTTTGTTGCATGCAATCAAGCCTTATGCCTAGCACTTACGGAAACGCACCTGAAACCGGACATAGCAGATGCGGAATTACACATACCACAGTATATTGTACTACGGACCGACAGAAAAGAAAGGAGTCATGGAGGAGTTGCTATGTACATCCGTGAGGACCTCACACCCCAGGTCCTTTTGTCTTACTCAAACTCGGTGTGTGACACACTAATTGTACATATAAGGCAACTTGATGTAGTTGTGTGTGCTACATATCGCCCTCCAGATGCCCCAAGCCATGTAGGCAAGTTTGAAGACTGCCTTATAAAAATAGAATAAGTTCTAATCACATTAGAACAACACATAAGTGTACTTCTCATGGGAGACTTCAATCTACCCAATGTCAGATGACCCGAGGGCCTTTCTCTCCCAGGAATGACAAGATGTGAACGAGGACAGGCGAGGTCCCTCCTGAACCTCATCAACACCCTGTACATGGAGCAAGTAATACTTCAACCAACCAGGGCAAGTAACACACTGGATCTCTGCTTCACAAATAATATGGATCTCATCCATAATGTGAAAGTGACACCGACACTACTCTCGGATCACAGCATGGTAGAGCTGACCATGTACGGGCCAAAATTTGAGACCATTATCATTATCAAATATACGAAGCCCAATATACCAATCTTGACTCCTCATCTGATAAAGGTACACTAGGCACATGCGTCACAACCATATGTGTGTGACTTGGTGATCTCATATCAAGATAAACAGTGCATGACTGCAGGTGGGGCCCAGTTAGAATTTTCTTAAGGTTAAGTAGCCCATCCTGCTCAAAAGGTCCTGCAATAAGGTTTGTTTAAGGATGATAAATGAAACACCCATATTTCGAGAAGTGAATTATTCAAACCCCAAAGCCATTAAGGGCTGACAATATGTGCTTGACTGGTTATGGTTAAGCAACTAACAATCAAATCTATGGTATAGAGCAGAATATTTGCTGTAGTCCATCATGTATACCAAGACAAAGCATGTATATGATAGCATTTCCAATCAGTTAAGATCAAAAGCCATGAAAGCCAGTGCCTGCTACTCCATCAGGGAGCACGGACATGCAGCCTACAAGAAACCCTCAGAATCTTTCCAGCTTGAACTACCATAAGGCAAACTGGAAACAAATTGAGAAAGAGATCCTCAAACAAAACTGGCCTGAATGTCTCTCCTCAACAGACATCGTTTGGTTCCATTCAAGCAATTCGTAATGGATAATCCCTTCCCAGTCCCACCATACGCACAACATCATTTTATGCGGATGAAGATCTTGTTTCACGCGTGGTATTGCTTGTTTACTGAGGTTAAGCCATTCCTTATGCTGCTTCATATTGATGTACAGGCACCATTTTTTGTCGCCAGTAACAATTTGGTAATGAAATCCTTGCTTGTGTCCATGAATTGAGTGGTGACGAGCAAGCAAACCAGTGGAGATTGTGGCTCGTTGATTTTTGTTGTTGTCACTTAAAGCAGGCGGAACCCATGCTCCATACTTCTGAACCTTTCCCATCGAGTGAAGATGCTTCTCTATAGCAGTGTGGGATCATTCCATTTTCTCTGCCAGTTCCTTTGTCGTTTGATGAGAATTTTTGTGCAAAATTTGGTTTAATCGTTTTTCATCAAACTCATCTGGACGACCAGAACGAGGTGCGTCTTTGAGATCAAAATTTCCACTTTTGAACTTGGCATACCAATCACGAGTGGTTCTTTCAGCTATGGCACCCTTTCCATACACAGCACAAATGTCACGAGCAGCTTTTGCGGCCTTAGAACCTTGATTAAAAGCAAAAAGAAGGCGATGTCGAAAATGCTCGTCTTTCTTAACTTGACATTCCATTTTAATGATCTAAAAATAAACAAAAATTAACCAAAATTAACTAGAAAAAAACAAAAAAACAAAATAGATTAAAAAATGATTCAAAAATAGAATTCTTGAAAAAAAATAGATTCCAAAATTTAAAAACGTAATAAATTCCAAAATTAAAAAACAACGGTGGGAACTTAGTTGCCAACCCAATATTATTTTTACTTCTTTTTCATCTTTATGGATGAGTCAAGATATCTGGTTGTTTCACCTCTATGACTTGGCTGCACTACATGTTAAAATCCCAGAGTATTTTGTAATGTTCGTTTTCCATTACCCTCTCTGGCTTGTGTTCATAGCATTGTTTGGCTCTCTCGAAGTTTGCTTTACTGCACAACAGTCAGTGGACATATCTGGCCACATTGTTGTGTCTCCTTTTATATTCACGTTGTGCAAGCTTACAGCACTCACTAACAATATGGCTTATACTTTCTCACTTCTCAGAGCACATCCTAGTGCTTTTATCAATGTGTTATTTGGAGTAGTTGGTTCTGAGAGCTTGTTCTCGAGTGCTGCACACTAATGCCTCAGTGGGCCCTTTTAAGTCTCTTTTCTGCAGCCATTTCCAGGTTCTATTCCAATCAATCTCATCTTTATTCTTCAAGCACCGACTGTGTATTTTCTTGTCCTGCCAAATTCTTTTCATCTGCTCTCTCTTGTCTTTTTAAAATTGTATTGGATGTATGGCTTTGTTCACTTTTAAGGTTCCCTACATTTTTACTGCTTCAATCATTTCTTCTTTATTTCCCTTGACATACCAGACCAGGCTATTTTTTTCTTCCCTTATGAAACCTTCACAACACACTAATCCCTATCCTCCCTCCCTTCTCTTTACATACAATCTTGACACATCACTCTTGGAGTGTAGTTCCTTGTTCATTGTCCTTAATTTACATGTTCTCTGGTCTATCTCTTGTAATTCATGCTTCTTCCAAGATACTATTCCTTGCCCCATATCTCATCAAAGCAACAGCCCACTTGTTAATTGCTCTAATCTTATAACAGCCATTATTACTATCATCTTTATTATTACTAAGGTGGTGAGCTGGCAAAATCGTTAGCATGCCGGGTGAAATGCTTAGCAGTATTTCGTCTGCCACTACGTTCTGAGTTCAAATTCCGCCGAGGTCAGCTTTGCCTTTCATCCTTTCGGGGTCGATTAAATAAGTACCAGTTACGCACTGGGGTCGATATAATTGACTTAATCCATCTGTCTGTCCTTGTTTGTCCTCTCTGTGTTTAGCCCCTTGTGAGTAATAAAGAAATAGGTATTTCGTCTGCTGCTATGTTCTGAGTTCATATTTTGCTGAGGTTAACTTTGCCTTTTATTCTTTCGGGGTCGATAAATTAAGTACCAGTGAAACATTGGGGTTGATGTAATTGACTAGTCCCCTCCTCCAAAATTTCAAGGCCTTGTGCCTTCAGTAGAAAGGATTATTATTATTATTCCTGTTAAGGTGGCGTGCTGGTAGAATTGTTAGCATACCAGGCAAAATACTTAGTGGTGTTTCGTCTGTTGTTACGTTCAGAGTTCAAATTCCACTGAAGTTGATTTTGCCTTTCATCCTTTTGGGGTCGATAAATTAAGTACTAGTGAAACACTGGGGTCGATGTAATTGACTAGTCCTCTCCCCTAAATTTCAGGCCTTGTACCTATAGTAGAAAGGATTATTATTATTATTATTATTAAGGTGGCGAGCAGGCAGAATTGTTAGCATACCAGGCAAAATGCATAGTAGCATTTCGTCTATCTTGATGTGTCGAGTTCAAATTCTGCCAAGGTTGACTTTGCCTTTCATTCTCTCAGGGTTGATAAAATAAATACCAGTTGAGTACTTGTGCCTTAAGTAGAAATTATTAAAGGTGGCAAGGTGGCAGAATCATTAGCACGCTAGGCACAGTGCTTAGCAGCATTTTGTCTATCTTTAAGTTCTGAGTTCAAATTCCGCCGAGGTCGACTTTGCCTTTCATCCTTTTGGGGTCAATAAATTAAGTACCAGTGAAACACTAGGGTCAATGTAATCGATTTTCTCCATTCCCCAAAATTCCAGGCCTTGTGCCTGTAGTAAAAAGGATTATTATTACTCTTATTTTTATTATTATTATTTGCTAATGTTTGCTTTGTCTTGCATCCTTCTGGTATTAATAAAATAAAGAACCAGCCAAGTACTGTGATTGATGTAACTGATTAACCCCATTACCTGAAAATTCATGGGATTATGTCTAAATTAGAAACAGTTGGCAGAACCATTAGAACAGTAGAAAGAGATACAATGTTATACTGTCTCTGGTTTTTAACATTCTGAGTTTGAATGTTGCCTTGGAATGTTTTAATATTAGAGATATCATGATATAGCCTCAGTTGGGTTGTTAATAAAGGGACTAAGGTTTGTTATGATTTATAATGCTAACAACAATTTTTCCGTTTGTCTTCTCAGAGGTTGTGAAAGGTCAGACATCTCCAAACATGTTCTCATACATGATGAACCGAAGCACATCTGTGAGGTCTGTGGAAAAGCATTCCGACACATAAAGAACAAAGAGCTACATGTCAAAAGGTATGATTTAAGCATTCAGCTGTGAAAAGATGCAATGTGTTATTCTTTCCTTCATGGTTGAAAGACTTTGGTGCCACGTGTTAACTACTTATCCATAACAGTTTTTTAATGCCTTATTTTGTAACAGTTGTTCCCTACTGGTTCTTGGACCCACTTTGGAGTCCCGGACCATGCAAAAAGTATCTTCCACTTCTTATTTTCTCTTTATTTCTCTCTCTCACTCTCTCCACTGCCACTTTCATTGAGCAGACATAAAGGTCAACGAGATTACAAATGTGGAGTTTGCGATTTCTTCGGTTACACGTTCACGGACATTCGGAAACATATTGAGAGGAAGCACTCTGATCTGAAAACCTTGGATTGTGATAAATGTAGTCAGACTTTCCATAATGAAAGTTTACTCATTGTAAGTCTCTCTTTTTTTAAATTTTTTTATTGCTTCTTTTTTGTTTTCAACTTCACTTCCATTATTCATTGCCAATATTCATTTCCAGTAAGGTGGTGAGGTGACAGAATCATTAGCATGCCAGGTGAAATGCTTAACAGTATTTCATCCATCTTAATGCGGCGAGCAGGCAGAAACATTAGCACGCTGGGCGAAATGCTTAGCGGTATTTCGTCTGCCGTTACGTTCTGAGTTCAAACTCCACCGAGGTCAACTTAGCCTTTTATCCTTTTGGCATCGATTAAATAAGTACCAGTTATGCACTGGGGTCGATATAGTCGACTGAATCCGTTTGCCTGTCCTTGTTTGCCCCCTCTATGTTTAGCCCCTTGTGGGCAATAAGGAAATAAATATTTCATCCATCTTCACATTCTGAGTTCTAATTCCGCTGAGGTCAAGTTTGCTTTTCATCCCTTTAGGGTCAATAAAATAAGTACCAGTTGAGTACTGTGGAGGATGCAATCATTTTACCTCCTCCTTTGAAATTGCTGGCCTTGTGGCCAAAATTTAAAATCAATATTCATATCTAAAATTTTGCAAAAACATGTCTGACCATCGGGAATTTTACCATGGTCTTCTTTAGAGTAAGTGAGGAGAGGTGTTTCAGCTACACAGATTGTCTTTGTTTCTGGCTCAAAGTGATGAACCCAACACTCATCCTGGGTTAGGAAACATTCTAGGAAACCAGCTGGATCTGCCTCAGACAATGTCAGATTTTTCTGTGGTGTGATCAGCCTAGTGCCATTTTGATCAGGTATCAGAAGATATGGCACCTATTGAACAGAAACTTCCATCATGCCAAGTTCATTGTGCAGGTTATTCTCAACTCTTTCATGGAATATGCTTATAGCATTGGCTATTTGATTTATAGTCAAATGCCTGTCATTTATCACCATGTGGTGAGCATGATCAAGGTCTTAGTGGAGGGTGGTGTCATCTTCAAGGTTTTCCCTTCTCCTCTACCCACTTTTGCATTGTTGATAAAGCTGGGTGTCCTTCCGTAATGTAGCAACCATGTCAGCATAAATGTTGCTGGGGGCTAAACCCTTTTTCTGCAGGTACCTGATAATGCCACAATTCCAAATTTTGTCAATTTTCAAGAGAAGTCACTACTTGTTACTTTTGAAGTCTTCTTTGAACAGTCAAATGTCAGTTTACCTGGGAAGAAACAATGCAGTTATTAATAAAAGGAGTTGTAATTAATGCATGCATGATTTCACAACTCTAGAATCACACCTTCATAGTCAGCATATGAACTTTACAGCCCACCTCCTTTTTTACACACATGCACGTACACACACACACAAACAACAACAACAACAACAGCATCATCAACAAAAAAAAAAAAAAAAAAAAAAAACAGATTTCTGCACATTTCCTATCAGCCACATTACAAATTACAAACAATCTTTTGTTTAGTCAAAAGAAATTTTTGGATGAATTGGCAGAGACATTTGAGTATTGAACAAAAAGCTTTTGAAGTATTTGTTCCAGCTCTTTATGTTCTAAGTTCAAATCTTGCCAAAGTCAGTTTTGACTTTTGTCTTTCTAGCATTAATAAAACAAAGTCCGAGTCAAGTACAGGGGTCACTTTAACTGACAAACCCCACTCCCCAAATGTGCAACCTTCTGCCAATGTTCTTCTAAGGTTGACTTTGTTTTCTGTCTTTTTGGGCTCAATGAAAAAGTACCAAATTGTTACTGGAGTCAGTGATTCCAGCCAAGACCTCCTCCCATCTAAATTGTTAGCATTGTATCTAAATCAGAAAGTGTTGTTGTTGTTGCCATTATTTATCATTATAGAGTAATGTAGTTTTGAAGAAGCATTGTCTGATATATATAAATGATTTCATTTATTTTTTGTTTAAAGTCAAAACAAAGCAAGTTATAAAAAAATTAATAATATAGGTTGGTGGTTAGTACTGTTACCTGGTATCTTTTATCTCTTCTGTTTTAACTGTTTCTGTAATTAGACTGTGGCCATGCTAGAGCACTGCCTCAAAGAATTTTTAGCCAAATGTATTGACCTCTGTACTTATTATTTTAAAGCCTGTACTCATCCTATCAGTGTCTTTTGCTGAACTGCTAAATTACGGGGATGTAAACACACTAGCACTAGTTGGCAAGCAGTGGTGGTGGTGGTGGTGAGGGGGACAAACACAGACACACATGCATATAGGTAGAAGTATTGCCATGTCTTAAGAAGCTTGTTTACCAACAACATGGTTCTGGATTCCGTCCCGCTGCACGGCACCTTGGGCAAGTGTCTTCTACTATAGCCTCGGGCTGACTAAAGCGTGGATTTGGTATATGGTAATTGAAAGAAGCCTGTTGTATGTGTTTGTGTGTGTGTGCATATTTGTACGTGCGTATGTATATATCTATGTGTGTGTGTGTTTCTGTCTCTGTTTGTCTCCTCATCACTGCTTGACAACTGGTGTTGGTGCGTTTACATCTCCATAACTCAAAAAAAAAGGTCCTGGGGTTGATTTGTTTGACTGAAATCCTTCAAAGCAGAGCTCTAGCATGGTCACAGTCAAATGACTGAAACAAGTAAAAGAATAAAATAATATATACAATGGGGTTCTTTCAGTTTCCATTTACCAAATCCACTCACAAGGCTTTGGTCGGCCTGAGACTATAGTAGAAGACACTTGTCCAAGGTGCCACACGGTGAGACTGAACTCCAAACCATGTAGTTGGGAAGCAAGCTTCTTACCATTCAGCCATACTTGTGTCTATGTCAATATTCCAAAGTTAGAAGGTGGTGAGCTGGCAGAAACGTTAGCATGCCGGCCGAAATGCTTATTGGTATTTTGTCTGTCGCTATGTTCTAAGTTCAAATTCCGCCGAGGTCAACTTTGCCTTTCATCCTTTCAGGGTCGATTAAATAAGTACCAGTCACTCACTGGGGTCGATGTAATCGACTTAATCCATTTGTCTGTCCTTGTTTGTCCTCTCTGTGTTTAGCCCCTTGTGGGTAATAAAGAAATAGGTATTTTGTCTGTCTTTATGTTCTGAGTCCAAATTCCACCGAGGTAGACTTTGTCTTTCATCCTTTCGGGGTCGATAAATTAAGTACCAGTTGCATGATGGAGATGATCTAATCAACTGGCCCCCCTCCTGCCAAATAAATTTCGGGCCCTGTGCCTAGAGTAGAAAAGAATATTCCAAAGTTAGGACCCTCTAGGAAATCTCTGAAGATTTATCATT
>NW_021833050.1:0-7500 GCF_006345805.1 Octopus sinensis
AAGACCCTGCCCAAGATGCAACGCAGTGGGACTGAACCCGAACCCATGTGGTTTGTTCGCAAGCTGCTTACCACACAGCCATTCCTGCGCCTATGTAGAAAAATATATGTAGAAAAATCAAAACCCCACCGCTGAATCTTTCGGCAAAAGATTTGTGTCCGCTTGTAAAATGATGTACCAGGAGGCAAGGATCTCAGCCAAATAAGACAATGGTAGCTATAAAGTATAAGTGATTTGGTCACTTTTGCTTTACAGCTGGAAACAAGGGACAAAGCTTGTTCGGTTTGAAAAGCCACAGATGTCTCCGATCGCTAGGATCAAGATGCAGAGCAGTCCCGATAGGAAGAGTGGGAAGCCAAAAGCCCCAACGTCAAAGAGATCTTACAGGTTACATAAGCAACAAGAATTCCGATGAAACTAGCACACAGATTGGTCAGGAAGTTTTCTAGTTCAACCGGGTGTTCTCATCCAGGCGATAGATTTTTTTAGCACTGTCCAAGTTTGGTTCTCGTCGGAGACAATTTTGGTGTGTTGATTGCAAATGCAATGCACACTGTGAAGACAGCCTTGCAGTGCTGCTATTTTTCTCCAGCTTTCCACCGGCATTTTCGATATCCAGTTCTTGTATATGAGGTTCTTCTTCTTGGCCCGATTTTGCACGTTGTGGTACGCTCCGTGGGGTGACTTGCCGTTTCTGGAGAGGTGGTAGCCAGGCGCGGGAGAGTGACAACAGGGACAGGACGGGGAAAAACTATTTGCCTCCAATTGCGATGATAAACTCTGCATGGGAGAAAGAAACAAAAAAAAAAGAAATATATAAACAATATACAAGTAAATATATAATATGAATATAAATCATGTAAGCATATACAGTGTTTACTCTTTTACTCTTTTACTTGTTGCGGTCATTTGACTGCGGCCATGCTGGAGCACCACCTTTAATCGAGCAAACTCGACCCCGGGACTTATTCTTTTTGTAAGCCCAGTACTTATTCTATCGGTCTCTTTTGCCAAACCGCTAAGTTACGGGGACATAAACACACCAGCATCGGTTGTCAAGCAATGCTAGGGGAACAAACACAGACACACAAACACACACACATGCATATATATATATATATATATATACATATATACGACGAGCTTCTTTCAGTTTCCGTCTACCAAATCCACTCACAAGGTTTTGGTCGGCCCGAGGCTATAGTAGAATACACAGCCACTCCAGCGCCTGTTTGTTTACAAGTTATAAATAACGGTCATTACATTTACTGTAAATCCTCGAGTATAATCTGCAGTTTTTTCCCAAAATTTAAAGGTGAAAATCCCTAGTGCGTACTATATACATCATCATCGTCATCATCATCGTTTAACGTCCGCTTTCCATGCTAGCATGGGTTGGACGGTTCAACTGGGGTCTGGGGAACCAGTAGGCTGTGCCAGGCCCAGTCTGATCTGACAGTGTTTCTACAGCTGGATGCCCTTCCCAACGCCAACCACCCCGTGAGTGTAGTGGGTGCTTTTTATGTGCCACCTGCACAGGTGCCAGACGAGGCTGGCAAACGGCCATGATTGGATGGTGCTTTTTACGTGCAAAAATGAAAATTATTTTCTAAGCAATGTCCGAGTCTCTATTTGCTGTCTGGCAATGTTTATTCAGATGCATTTTGTGATGTTGGGCATGAAAATACCTTAAGCTAAGCCTGAAAACAATGAAGTCATAAAAGAATCATCCATAACTTGCAGTAAGCAACATCTATTAAACGTTATTACTGTTATTTCTTTATTTTCTGCAAACAAAATGCACAAAAAAGGTAGACGTTTGCATTATGTTATATACACAATAATAATAAAGAACGTTACCATATACATTTTTATAAACCAAGGACTTTATATAGACCTCCTTGACTCAAGTTAGAGAAGGGGTGCGTATTATACACAAGGTTTAGGTTTCCCAGTGGTACACCCCCCTAAAAATCCCCTGCGTATTATACTCAAGAGCAGACTGTACTCAAGGATTTATTGTAATTCCTTTATTGGAGCAAATTTGGCTTACAGTTGTTTCCAGTGATGTTATAGGTACATTACTGATAGGTTTACTCAATTGGTCTATCGATCAACTGAGGAAAATTGAACGCTCTAAGAAAATGAATACTACTTTTATCAGAGCCATTTAGTATTAATTTTCTTAAGTCATTCAATTTACCTCAATTAATCAATAGACCAATTGTGTAAACCTATCAGTGGAAGCACTCCGTCGGTTACGACGACGAGGGTTCCGGTTGATCCGAATCAACGAACAGCCTGCTCTGCGATTAATGTGTAAGTGGCTGAGCACTCCACAGACACGTGCACCCTTAACGCCAGTTCTCGGAGATATTCAGCGTGACACAGAGAGGGACAAGGCCGGCCCCTTGAAATACAGGTACAAACAGAAACAGGAAGTAGAGTGAGAGAAAGTTGTGGTGAAAGAGTACAGCAGGGATCACACCATGCCCTGCCGGAGCCTCGTGGAGCTTTAGGTGTTTTCGCTCAATAAACACTCACAACGCCCGGTCTGGGAATCGAAACCGCGATCCTACGACCGCGAGTCCGCTGCCCTAACCACTGGGCCATTGCGCCTCCACTAAACCTATCAGTAATGTACCTATAACATCACTGGAAACAGCTGTAAGCCAAATTGCTCCAATAAGGGAAAAATATGTAATGACCATTATTTTAAACTTGTTTCTTATATATCATTCTATAAAAACCAGTTTATCTGGAACCTGTCCATGGATTTACAAAATAGAATTGGGATGAACAATAACTTGGAACCCTACCAACAGATAGATCGTTAGCCACTACACACATATTTTCTCTCTTTGTTTTTTCTGTGTCTCTTTCTGTAGAAGAGCGTAGGCTTGAAACATAAAGGACTTTTTCTATTCCTGAGCGTTATACTAATACATCTGTTTGTTTTGTACACCACATGTCTTCGTCTTTTGTTTTTTTCATAACTCTCCTCCCCCACACACCACACACACACATATATATAATATATACCATATATATATATATATATATATATATATATATATATATATATATATATATATATATATATATATATATATATATATATATATGTAACAAGTGGCGTTGTAGGGTACCGCACGAGTGGAATTATATACGAAAGAAGGTTTGAAAATGCAATTTAAAAGATGTTTATTTACTTTTACCGGTTCACTCTTTGGAAAGATTGTCAAAAGTAACATGTAGAAGTTTGGTTGCGTTAATTATTGGTTATTAACGCAACCAAACTTCTACATTTACTTTTGACAATCTTTTTCCAAGAGTGAAACCGGTAAAGTAAATAAACATCTTTAAAATTGCATTTTCAAACCTTCTTTCGTATATATATATATATATATTTATTTTATAGAAGGAGCTTCTACAGACTAGAATTGTTTCATTCAAAGAAATCATCAGGAAGCTTCCTGATGATTTCCTTTGAATGAAACAGTTCTAGTCCTGTAGAAGCTCCTTCTATAAAATAAATTAATTTACTCTGCTATGTATTGAGTACCTTATTTACTGTGGTTAACCCCGACTCATCCCGGGACCTACATAATATATATATATATATATATATATATATATATATATATGAGTGTGGACACGTGCACGCACACACAGACACACACAGAGAAAGAAATAATAATTAGTGCCACATACATTTGCATGGCTATAGAAAGCCAACCCTATGCCACTGAGTTCAAAGAACAGCGTAATGAAGAAAAGTATGGACCATTTCTTGATTCTTGAGAAGCCAATGCTGAGGCAGCGATAGAGGTTGTATGCGGTTGTGATGAAGAATATCATTTTCATGAAAATTACACTGAACAAAGGCTCTTCATCACCAAGGGAACCAAAGACGAAGATGCACATCCCGGTTGATTCCAGTAAACTGGTCAGTACAATCTGAAAGAAAAAGAAATGGAAACACATCATTAGAAAGAAAAAGGGAAGGAAAGAAGGAAGGAAGGAAGGAAGGAAGGAAGAAGGATGGAAGGAAGTGAGAAGGAAGGATGGAAGGAAGAGAAAGGGAAGAAAGAGAAAAGAAAGAGTCAAAGAAGGAAAGAAAAAGAAAGGAAGAGAAAAGAACAAAAGAAAGAAAGGAGAAAAAAGAAAGAAGGAAGGAAACACATCATTAGAAAGAAAGAAGGAATGAAAGAAGAAAGGAAGGAAGGAAGGAAGAAGGAAAGAAGAAGAAGAAGAAGAAGGATGAAGAAGAAGGAAGGAAGGAAAGAGGAAAGAAGGAAGAAGGAAGAAAGAAGGAAATGAAAGAAAAAGGAAGGAAGAAGGAAGGAAAGAAGGAAGAAGGAGAAGAAGGAAGGAAGAAAGAAGGAAGGAAGTGAGAAGGAAGAAGGAAGGAAGGAAGAGAGGGAAGAAAGAGAAAGAAAGAGTCAAGAAGGAAAGAAAAGAAAGGAAGAAAAAGAACAAAAGAAAAAAGGAGAAAAAAGAAAAGAAGGAAACACACATCATTAGAAAGAAGAAGGAATGAAAAAGAAAGGAAGGAAGAGAAGGGAAAAAGAAGGAAGGAATGAAAGAAGGGAATGAAGAAGAAAGGAAGGAAGGAAGGAAGAAGAAGGGAGAAGGAAGAAAGAAGGAAGAAAAAGAAAGGAAAGAAGGAAGGAAAGAAGGAGGAAGGAAGGAAAGAAGGAAGGAAGGAAGGAAGGAAAGAAAGAAGGAAGGAAGTGAGAAGGAAAGAAGGAAGGAAGGAAGAGAAATGGAAGAAGGAGAAAAGAAAGAGTCAAAGAAGGAAAGAAAAAGAAAGGAAGAAAGAAGGCAAAAAGACCAAAAGAAAGAAAGAAAGGAGAAAATGGAGAAAAGAACAAAAGAAAGAAAGAAGGAAGGAAAAAGAAAGAAAGGAAGGATGGATGACAGGAAAGAAGAAAGGAAGGAGAGAAAAAAAAGGGAAGAAGGAGAAAAGAAAGAGCCAAAGAAAGAAAGAAAAAGAAAGGAAGGAAGAAAGAAAGAAAGAGAAAAGAACAAAAAGAAACAAAAAAGAAAGCAAAAAGACCAAAAGAAAGAAAGAAAGGAGAAAAAAGAAATGAAGGATGGATGACAAGAAAGAAGATAGGAAGGAAGGAAAAGAAAGGGAAGAAGGAGAAAAGAAAGAAAGAAAGAAAAAAGAACAAAAGAAAGAAAGAAAGGAGAAAGAACAAAAGAAAGAAAGAGAAAAGAACAAAAGAAAGAAAGGAGAAAAAAGAAAGAAAGAAGGAAGGAAAGCAGGAAGGAAAAAGAAAGAAATGAAGGATAGATGACAGGAAAGAAGAAAGGAAGAAAGGAAATGAAAGGGAAGAAGGAGAAAAGAAAGAAAGAAAAAAGAACAAAAGAAAGAAAGAAAATAACAAAAGAAAGGAGAAAAAAGAAAGAAAGCAGGAAGGAAAAAGAAGGAAGGAAGGAAGGGAGAAAGAAAGAAAGAAAGAAAGAGGAGAAAGAAAGCTAATCAACCAGCAAACCAACCAGCCAACTCTTTTGCAAGCATTTAGGTTAAGCTAGTGGTTTGAGGCTATCTTCCTCCATCACTCATTAATCTCGATGGTCTGTAAATGGTCAAAAAGACTGGCTTTTTCCTGATTATACCAATAAAAAAAAAAAAGCAGTTGGCAGAAAAAGACTTCAAGCATGTCATCATCCTCATCTTCTAGTCAGGTGACTTGCCCCGACCAATGAAACTCTTCCATGTTGGGTATCCCGATTGAAGGACACAACATGAACGTCTGGCTTAAGTTTCAGTCACATCCATCTTTTGCCAGCAGAAATGTCTGCTCAGCACATGTCGTGACCACAGTCAGAGGTATGACTTTCAAAAGCCTCTAGAAGTTGGGCGCAGGAGTGGCTGTGTGGTAAGTAGCTTGCTAACCAACCACATGGTTCTGGGTTCAGCCCCAGGCACAGGAGTGGCTGTGTGGTAAGTAGCTTGCTAACCAACCACATGGTTCTGGGTTCAGTCCCAGGCGCAGGAGTGGCTGTGTGGTAAGTAGCTTGCTAACCAACCACATGGTTCTGGGTTCAGTCCCAGGCGCAGGAGTAGCTGTGTGGTAAGTAGCTTGCTAACCAACCACATGGTTCCGGGATCAGTCCCACTGCGTGGCACCTTGGGCAAGTGTCTTCTGCTATAGCCCCAGGCCGACCAATGCCTTGTGAGTGGATTTGGTAGACGGAAACTGAAAGAAGCCTGTCGTATATATGTATATATATATATGTATGTGTGTATAGGCGCAGAAGTGGCCGTGTGGTAAGTAGCTTGCTTACCAACCACATGGTTCTGGGTTCAGTCTCCCACTGCGTGGCATCTTGGGCAAGTATCTTCTGCTATAGCCCCGGGCCGACCAATGCCTTGTGAGTGGATTTGGTAGACAGAAACTGAAAGAAGCCTGTCGTATATATGTATATATATATATGTATGTGTGTATGTATATATGTATATATATGTGTATAGGCGCAGAAGTGGCCGTGTGGTAAGTAGCTTGCTTACCAACCACATGGTTCCAGGTTCAGTCCCACTGCGTGGCATCTTGGGCAACTGTCTTCTGCTATAGCCCCGGGCCGACCAATGCCTTGTGACTGGATTTGGTAGACGGAAACTGAAAGAAGCCTGTCGTATATATGTATATATATGTATGTGTGCGTATATGTTTGTGTGTCTGTGTTTGTTCCCCTAGCATTGCTTGACAATCGATGCTGGTGTGTTTACGTCCCCATCCACTTAGCAGTTCGGCAAAAAGAGACCGATAGAATAAGTACTGGGCTTACAAAAAGAATAAGTCCCAGGGTCGAGTTGCTCGACTAAAAGGCGGTGCTCCAGCATGGCCGCAGTCAAATGACTGAAACAAGTAATGGAGTAAAGGAGAAAGGAGTAAAGTGAGAGCCCTGCTTCAGAAGTTTCAGTGTTTCATGGAGTGAGGAATGATCTCTTAAGCATTACTGTTCCAAGACCTATTCTGACCCAGAGAAGTAGTCCCTATCAAGTTTCCAGCTATGAATGAATTAGTATGTTTGTATCATCGTCATCATCATTTAACGTCCGTTTTCCGCGCTAGCACGGGTTGGACGGTTCAACCAGGGTCTGGGAAGCCAGGGGCTGCACCAGGCTCCAGTCTGATCTGGCAGTGTTCCTACAGCTGGATGCCCTTCCTAACGCCAACCACTCCGCGAGTGTAGTGGTGCTTTTTACGTGCCACCGGCACAGGTGCCAGGGGAGTCTGGCATCGGTCACAATCGGCTGGTGCTTTTAACGTGCCACCGGCACGGAAGCCAGTCAAGGTCGATCCCCGGTCGAACATTCCAACCCGTGCTAGCATGGAAAGCGGATGCTAAATGATGATGATGATGATGATGATATTCATGTATTTATGACAGATATAAAGCAAGCAATTAGTTTTTCAAAAGTTTAGTTGAGTAAGGTTAAGAATCAGAGGCTGAAAATACTTACGATTCCAAGTCCAATATTAT
>NW_021833050.1:12500-15000 GCF_006345805.1 Octopus sinensis
ATTTACAAAGAATGAGCATAGATTTGTTTGGCTAAAGGTGGTGTTCCGGCATGGCCTCAGTCAAATGACTGAAACAAATAAAAGAGTAAAAGTGTATATATATATATTATATATATATATGCAAGTGCATTTGTGTGTGGGGGGGGTGTCCTACTATCAGCACCATTTGATGATCAGTATATACTTGTTTATAATATAAATATTTTCATCGCTTTAAGACCGCAACCTGTTCACTGACAAAAATCTGTGTTGCATAGAGGTGAACAGGTCGTGGTCTTAAAGTGATGAAAATATTTTGACAAATTAAACTTAAATGTTGAAGGTGAATCGAACGGCTTTTGTGTGTTTCTTAACTGGCTTACAAAACCTTCCACGCTGCAATTATATATATATATATATAAACCTTATTCAGCATGGCTTTGTGAGGTGAACAGGTCGCGGTCTTAAAGCGACGAAAATATTTTGACAAATTAAACTTAAATGTTGAAGTGAATCGAACGGCTTTTGGTGTTTCTTAAATGGCTTACAAAAAACACCTTCCACGCTGCAATTATATATATATATATAAACCTTATTCAGCATGGATTTTTGTCAGTGAACAGGTCACGGTCTTAAAGCGACGAAAATATTTTGACAAATTAAACTTAAATGTTGAAGTGAATCGAACGGCTTTTGTGTGTTTCTTAAATGGCTTACAAACACCTTCCACGCTGCAATTATATATATATATATAAACCTTATTCAGCATGGATTTTTGTCAGTGAACAGGTCACGGTCTTAAAGCGACGAAAAATATGACAAATTAACTTAAATGTTGAAGTGAATCGAACGGCTTTTGTGTGTTTCTTAAATGGCTTACAAACACCCTTCCACGCTGCAATTATATATATATATATAAACCTTATTCAGCATGGATTTTTTTGTCAGTGAACAGGTCACGGTCTTAAAGCGACGAAAATATTTTGACAAATTAAACTTAAATGTTGAAGTGAATCGAACGGCTTTTTGTGTGTTTCTTAAATGGGCTACAAACACCTTCCACGCTGCCATTATATATATATAAACCTTATTCAGCATGGATTTTGTCAGTGAACAGGTCACGGTCTTAAAGCGACGAAAATATTTTGACAAATTAAACTTAAATGTTGAAGTGAATCGAACGGATTTGTGTGTTTCTTAAATGGCTTACAAACACTTTCCACGCTGCAATATATATATATATTATAACCTATTCAGCATGGATTTTTGTCAGTGAACAGGTCACGGTCTTAAAGCGACGAAAATATTTTGACAAATTAAACTTAAATGTTGAAGTGAATCGAACGGCTTTTGTGTGTTTCTTAAATGGCTTACAAACACCTTCCACGCTGCAATTATATATATATATATAAACCTTATTCAGCATGGATTTTTGTCAGTGAACAGGTCACGGTCTTAAAGCGACGAAAATATTTTGACAAATTAAACTTAAATGTTGAAGTGAATCGAACGGCTTTTGTGTGTTTCTTAACTGGCTTACAAACATCTTCCACGCTGCAATTGTTTTCGTTTCAGCACACAATCTCAGATCAAGTCACTTGCTATGCAAGTACATCTCCGTAATTGAAGATCATAGAAAAAGGTTAAAACAGGATGTGGACATCCACTGCCAGATGGATCCCTTTCTATTTCTAGCAGCAGCATTAACTCAACATTGAAGAATTTATGCTCAGCCAGTTTTAATACACATATATGTTAACTGTGTGACCTGGAGCAATGTTGAATAAAATAACTTGCTCAAGGACACAAGGTGAATGCCGAACCACAAACTGAACCTTTGACCTGCTGATTGAGAGGTAATTACTTAACCACCAAGGCACACATTTTAATCTGAACAAAGTACTGATATACGTCTGACATATATTTCAGTTAATGGAAAAGGCAGAAATAGCAGCTAAATATCCCTACAGTCTTATAGGTGTGTATAAGCCAATGAGAGAAACCTCTACATGGTAGCTTGATCTAGCAAAAACAGCAACCAATCTCACTCAAATCTTACCATCCTCTGTTATATATATGTAGATATGTACATATAGACCTACAAGGAAGACCTATACATGGTTGGTAGAAATGATAGAAATAACAACCAAATTTCTCTCAACTCATACCATACTATACTCTTTACTCTTTTACTTGTTTCAGTCATTTGACTGCGGCCACGCTGGAGCACCGCCTTTAGTTGAGCAAATCGACCCCAGGACTTATCCTTTGTAAGTCCAGTACTTATTCTATCATTCTCTTTTGCCGAACTGCTAAGTGACGGGGACGTAAACACACCAGCATCAGTTGTCAAGCGATTTTGGGGGGACGAACACAGGCACACATATATATATTATATACATGTATATATATACGATGGGCTTCTTTCAGTTTCCATCTACCAAATCCACTCACAAGGCTTTGGTCAGCCCGAGGCTATACAAGAAGACACCTGCCCAGGGTGCCATGTAGTGGGACTGAA
>NW_021833050.1:17500-30000 GCF_006345805.1 Octopus sinensis
CATATATAATACCTGTTACCTTTCTATGTATGTACATCATATTCATATATTATGAAACAAGGACAAGGCAATAGTCCAAAGATAAGGGACTAAAATATGACTCTTAGTGATAATAACTATGACCCACATATACAGACACATACGTGCACACATATGTGTGTTTGTGTATACACACACATGTGTGTGTATATATATATATATACACACAATATATATATATATATTATATATATGTATGCATGTGTGTGTATGTGTGTATATACATATATATACATACATACATATATGTATGCATATTTGTGTATGTATATATTTATGTATATATGTGTGTCTGTGTATGTGTTTGTATGCATGTAGGTGTGTATTATATAAGTAACAAAGAAGAGGAAATAAACATCTAAAAATAAATCATGACATGAATTCCTATACACACACACACATAATGTGTGTATGCGTGTGTGTGTGTGCATATGTATGTGTGTGTCTTTACGCACATAGATGTGATGGCATGAAATTCTTCCATTCACTTGCTCTGTAAAGTTATTTAAGAAAAATTATATTAATATATGTTGTCTGTTGAAAATCCATATTTGTGCAGCTGAAGATAGCGCTGTATTTAAACTGATGTAATCATTGCACTGTTCAATTAAATGGAGCAGCTTGAAATGGTCATACTGCATTACTACTTGTCATCCTGCTACTTATTTTGATTTTATTCACCTTACTTCAAGCTGTGCAGATAACACTGGACTGACTTGATGCTTTAGCTTCTGTTCCTAATTCAACTGAATCTTCATTTCTTCTTACACACACACACACACACACACATATATACATATAAGGAAAATAAAACAAGGTAGAAAATGCTAAAATAATTTTATCATGAAGTATATTTTAGTACCAATTTACATCTTTTAGACTTTTTCAGTTATGAGTAAAATAAGAAAAACTATTAAATTGGAGAAAAGACAATTAAGTGAAATGTTTAGTAAATATTTCCATAGTTTTCAAATAGTCTGTCTGTCTGTCTCTAAAACTGTCACTGTCTTTCTCTTTGTGAATGCTTGCTAACTTGGTATGTATGTAGGTAGGTAGGAAAAAATATAGACCAAAAATTTATTCAATTTAGAGAAAAGTCTATCACTTATTATGTGTAGGCATAATACTTATTAACTGGGGAAAAAAAAGTCTAAATAAATTTTAGATTTATATTTTTCCCTTTAATCCAACGTATCAAAGTACTCAGAACCTATCAGCTAATTATAATGTTGATGCATATCTTTATATATAAAAGTAAGGTTGTGTGTCTGTCTACTCCGATTAGATTCCTAACTACTCCCACATTTTGCGGTGCAGTTTAACCAAAACCGGGTATCTTATAGTCATGATTTATATCGAGCCCTTCTGGGTATTAGCGCGTGTCTACGATGAGTCTACGATTTTAAAAATAATTTACCATCATTTTTTTCCATTTTAATGCATATTTTTTTAAAGGGAAGTAACTCTCTAAAAATGTCTATGATGAGTCAACAATTTAAAAAAAAATTACCATCATATTTTTTCCATTTTTAATGCAATTTTTTGCTATTTTTTGGCTGTAACTCTCTAAAATGCTTTATAGTTATTTCCCTTACAAACCCAAGCAACGCCGGGTGATGCTGCTAGTTAGTTTTATAAAATCTCTGCATTCTCTATGAGTGTCATTATAACCATTTGACATTAACCTAGTTCTCCTAATGCCAAATCTGTTTACCAAATAGTAGTAATTGGCATTTCTACATAAATTCCTTTATATGGAGCTCTGACATCCCCTTTACCCCATTTCTATAATTAGAAAATCTTTATTGTCTCCTTTCATTTGTCCTTTCCCCTCAGAACCTTACAGTAGTTCCCAGCAACTGAATTTTAGTCAGTCAGTTGATAAGCTCCACTACCTCAAATGTTCTTAAAATTTAAATCCACATCTTTGTCTATATATCTACCTTCTCTATAATGTTACCACTTGATATGAAAATTATGTATTAATGGAAAACCTCTATGAATGGCTGATGAGTGCTCAGCATTTTAAAACTGTTGTAATACTTACAACATTTAATAAAATGATGTTGTGCGAAACGATCGTACCAAATTACCGAAGTTATTCTAGTTGCTTATTTTGATTATAATCACCCCACGGATTTTTATGGATAACACCATACAAAATTCTGGTGCATCTAACTTAAGTACCATATTCATTTGAATCTAAATTTTGCTGAACTTATGTATATATATACGCAATCATTAACATTTATGTATCAACTTTGTTGGGTATTTCACTAGCAGTATATTGGATATATGTTATCCATGGAGGGTTGCATTTACAACCCCTATCTCAATTTGTATATATGTATATATATATATATATATTGTGTGTGTGTGTGTGTATATATATATATATATATATATATATATAATATATATATATATATATGAATATGTATGCATATATATACATAGATATATACCGGAGTAAATACATAAATGTGAAACAAGGTGGAAAAAAAGAGTACTCAAATACCAGGGGTAGAGTAATATGCTTTATTTAAAAGCAGCAGAAATTCAACAAAACCTGTTACTTGGAGTTTCATGTTCCCGTTCGTCCGACAGTTTTCTAACAGGTTTTGTTAAAATCCTGCTGCTTTTACATAGATATATACATATAGATGCATTTATGAATTTGTGTTACAAGATTCCTGATATGAAACTGTGTGTTGAAACAGATATTGTAGTATTTTGGGACGGTGAACTTTTTTGCCAAATATACACCCACACTACATATTCATTCTTCACTCATTTATTGCTGTTCTTATTCCATCCCATGTCCATTGTCTGCTAATCTTTTGTCACACCTCTGTGACCTCTTCAGTGACACCTTCTATCGTCATGTGTGCTCCTGCAAAAAGAAAAAAAGAAAATAAGAGCATCAATAAATGAATGAAGAACGAATATATAGCGTGTTGTATACTCTCTTACTCTTTTACTTGTTTCAGTCATTTTGACTGTGGCCATGCTGGAGCACCGTCTTTAGTCGAACAAATCGACCCCAAGAATTATTCTTTGTAAGCCTAGTACTTATTCTATCGGTCTATTTTGTTGAACTGCTAACTTACAGGGATGTAAACACACCAGCATTGGTTATCAAGTGATGTTGAGGGGACAAACACGGAAACACAAACACACACACACACACACACACACACACACACAGACACACATACACACACACACACACACACACACACACACACATATATATATATATATATATATGTATACGATGGGCTTCTTTCAGTTTCCGTCTACCAAATCCACTCACAAGGCATTGGTTGGAGTGAGGCTATAGTAGAAGACACTTGCCTAAGGCGCCACACTGTGGGACTGAACCTAGAACCATGTGGTTCATAAGCAAGCTACTTACCATACAGCCACTCCTGCGCCTGTTTATTTGGAAAACAGAAAATGACCATCCCGAAATACAAAACTATATATATATATATATGTGTGTGTGTATATATATATATATATATATATATATATATATATATATAATGCTCGAACCGATCGTGACGATGCCGGACCCTCCGGCCCCTGTGCAGGTGGCACGTAAAAAGCACCCAATCCACTCACAGAGTGGTTGGCGTTAGGAAGGGCATCCAGCCGTAGAAACTCTGCCAGATTCAGACTGGAGCCTGGAGCGGCCCCTGGCTTCCCAGACCCGGTCGAACCATCCAACCCGTGCTAGCACGGAAAGCGGACGTTAAACGATGATGATGATGATGATGATATTATATATATATATATATATATATATATAGAGAGAGAGAGAGAGAGAGAGAAAGAAAGATGTATCCCACAGGTGATAGATAGATAGATAGATAGATACAAACAGATGTATCGAACGAGTAACAAGAACTTTGTACTATTTTCACAAAGAGATAATAATATAAGATAAAGGTAGATTATGGAAAATATGTTAAAACATAATGAAGGAAAATGAATGTTGTACAAGGTAATTACATTGAATGAAACTACCTGAT
Source organism: Octopus sinensis (assembly GCF_006345805.1). NCBI lineage: Eukaryota > Metazoa > Mollusca > Cephalopoda > Octopoda > Octopodidae > Octopus > Octopus sinensis. Next base: position 21,577 of record NW_021833050.1, read on the forward strand.
AATAATAATAATAATAATCCTTTCTACTATAGGCACAAGGCCTGAAATTTGAGGGTAGGGGACTAGTTGATTACATCGAACTCAGTGCATAACTGGTATTTAATTTAGGCGGCGAGCTGGCAGAATCGTTAGCAAGGCGGGCGAAACGCTCAGCAGTATTTCGTCTGCTGCTACATTCTGAGTTCAAATTCCGCCGAGGTCGACTTTGCCTTTCATCCTTTCGGGGTCGATTAAATAAGTACCAGTTACGCACTGGGGGTCGATGTAATTGACTTAATCCATTTGTCCGTCCTTGTTTGTCCTCTCTGTGTTTAGCCCCTTGTGGGTAATGACCATCCCGAAATACAAAACTATATATATATATATATGTGTGTGTGTATATATATATAGGTATTTAATTTATCAACCCTGAAAGGATGAAAGGTAAAGTTGACCTCGGTGCAATTTGAACTCAGAATGGCAAGACAGACGAAATACCTATTTCTTTATTACCCACAAGGGGCTAAACACAGAGGGGAAAAACAAGGACAGACATAGGTATTAAGTCGATTACATCGACCCCAGTGCATAACTGGTACTTAATTTATTGACCTCGAAAGGATGAAAGGCAAAGTCGACCTCAGCGGAATTTGAACTCAGAATGTAACCGCAGACGAAATACCTATTTCTTTATTACCCACAAGGGGCTAAACACAGAGGGGAAAAACAAGAACAGACAAAGGGATTAAGTCGATTATATCGACCCCAGTGCGTAACTGGTACTTAATTTATCGACCCCGAAAGGATGAAATGCAAAGTCGACCTCGGTGGAATTTGAACTCACAACGTAACGCAGACAAAATACCGCTAAGCATTTCACCTGGTGTGCTAACAATTCTGCCTGCTCCCTACCTTAATTATAATAATAAACTTTTCTACTAAAGGCTCAAGGTCCGAAATTTTGCGGAAAGGGATCACTAATACTTAACCCATTAGCATTTAAACTGGCCTTATCTGGCCCAAATATTCTACCTGTTTTATGTTCAATATGATGAGACTTGGCCTTTCACACCTACCCTACAATGTCATTCTAAAAATAGATATTCACATCATCAAAATCTTTAAGTTGTGAGATAATGCCTATATATATATATGTGATAGGCTTCTTTCAGTTTCCGTCTATCAAATCTGCTCACAAGGCTTTGATTGGCCCGAGGCTATAGTAGAAGACACTTGCCCGAGGTGCCACACAGTGGGACTGAACCCCGGAACCATGTGGTTGGTAAGCAAGCTACTTACCACACAACCACTCCTGTGCCTATATATATATATATATGACAGGCTTCTTTCAGTTTCCATCTACTAAATCCACTCACAAGGCTTTGGTCAGCCCGAGGCTATAGTAGAAGACACTTGCCCAAGGTGGCACATAGTAGGACTGAACCCGGAACCATGTGGTTGGTAAGCAAGCTACTTACCACATAACCACTCCTATGCCTATATATACAAATTATAAAAATAATAAAAAAACAACACCACAGAGGAATCAGTGTAAACTTAAATAATAATAGGTGAACTACAATATGACGAGGGATTACCGCAAATATATCTATACACACACACACACACCACACACACCACACACACACACACACACACACACACTCACACACACACATACGTACACACACAAAGGTACACATTTTGTGTGTGTGTCTATGTATGGACATATGTGTGTATGTATGTGTTTCTGTGTTATCGTACACTCACTGACCGTCACAGATATTTCTAGTGATGAGTGTATATAGTTTGTGGGTGTAGGTTTGAAGTCTTTGTTAACCACAGACACAAAAACATGCACACCATTCCCCTTATACACACACACGCACACAGATACACACACACGTGTGCACACACAAATATGTTTATGGTTTTATCAGTGAAATACTATCAGATTACCTAACCTATAATGATTTCATCATCATCATCATCATCGTTTAACGTCCGTTTTCCGCGCTAGCACGGGTTGGACGGTTTCGACCGGGGTCTGGGGAGCTCGGGACTGCCCCAGGCTCCAGTCTAGTCTGGCAGTGTTTCTACAGCTGGATGCCCTTCCTAACGCCAACCACTCCGCGAGTGTAGTGGGTGTTTTTTACGTGCCACCTGCACAGGTGCCAGAGGGGTCTGGCATCGGCCACGTTCGGATGGTGCTTTTTATGGGGGGGGGTGCAGAAATATAGGGAGCAGCACCAGTGGGAGGGGTGGTTCAGAGGACAGGTTCTAGGCAAGTAGAACGTAGGATATCGAGAGAGGGGTAATGCATGGTGAAATAATATTTATATATACTTATATATATATATATACTTATATATATATATATATATATATATATATATATATATATATATGTGTGTATATATATATATATATTTGCCTAATAGTGGTTTTATCTCTTATTTAATTTATATATATATATATATAGTGTGTGTGTAAGTATGTGTGTATTGGTCTAGTCATGTGATGGGTATCGATGAGGACAGCTTCATAAAAATAGTACTAAAGTACCAGTTGCTTAAAGTGGATGTGACTTGTGGAAGAGGGGGGACTCATGAACTATGTGGAAATAAAATGGTGAAGGCTGATTTCAACTAGATGTGTGATCGTTGACAGAGCGGCTATTCGAGTATGATCGTTACCAGCAGCCCCTTACTGGCATTCATGCCTGTGCTAGTAGGGTGCCAAGAACTCCACCCGAGTGTGATCGTTGCCAGAGCAGCCAACTGGCTTCCGTACCCGTGGCACGTACAAGGGCACCATTCGAACGTGACCGTTACCAACGTTGCTTCACTAGCACCTGTGTCGGTGGCACGTGTAAAAAAGATTCAAGCGAGGTCATTGCCAGTACCTATTTCTTTATTACCCACAAGGTGCTAAACACAGAGGAGACAAGCAAGGACAGACAGACGGATTAAGTCGAGTATATCGACCCCAGTGTGTAACTGGTACCTAATTTATTGACCCCGAAAGGATGAAAGGCAAAGTCGACCTCGGCGGAATTTGAACTCTGAACGTAGCAGCAGACTAAATACCGCTAAGAATTTCGTCCGGCCTGCTAATGATTCTGCCAGCTTGCCATCATTGCCAGTACCACCTGACTGGCCCCCGTACCGGTGGCACGTAAAGAGCGCCCACTACACTCTTGGAGTGGTTGGCATTAGGAAGGGCATCCAGCTGTAGAAACACTGCCAGATCAGACTGGAGCCTGGTGCAGCCTTCTGGCTTCCCAGATCCCCAGTCGAACTGTCCAACCCATGCTAGCATGGAAAGCGGATGCTAAACGATGATGATGATGATATTGGTCGGTAGTGTTTACAAGAGTGTATGGTGGACAGATAAGGGGGGTGACAATGAAGAACTTGTGTTGAAGGGGTAGATGTAACAAATAGTGAGTGTACAAGCAGTGGTGAGTACCCAGTGAGGCATTAAGGTTGAAGAACAGCAGAAAAAAAGCTGCAGTGGGAAAATTGATGGATGTCTCAAGGAGGAAACTGGATATGGGTCTTTGTTGTATATATATCTTTTACCTTTTATTTGTTTCAATCATTAAACTGCAACCATGCTGGAGCACCGTCTTGAAAAATTTTTCTTTGAACAAACCAACCCCAGTACATATGGGGATATAAACACACCAACACTAATTACCAAACAGTGGTAAGGGACAAACATAAAGACACACACGCACACACACACACGCGCATACATATATGTTCTTATAGCTGAATCACTACCAGAACTAAAGAAGTTTCAGGTGTGCAAGCAAAGTCTAGAATCGAAAGGCCTTAGAGTTAACATAGCAAAAACCAAAGTCTTAATAAGTAGGAAGGCAGACAACTCACAAATCCCTTCATGTAGATGGCCCTGCCCGATCTGTAGAAAAGGCATAGGTAGAAACTCTATAAGATGTACCCAGTGTAAGCTTTGGACACATAAGAAGTGCAGCAAAAATAGCTTTCAGGTGTGGAAGATGCACAGGTACAATAAACACCGAAAATATACAGAAAATAGACTCTATGAACTGCCAGGGGGTAAGCTAGAGGTAGTAGATAGCCCCCATTATCTAAGTGACCAAGTTAGTAGTGGAGGTGAATGCTCTGGGAGTGTAGCTGTGAGAATAAGATTAGTTCAGATTAGGGCAAAGTTCAGAGAGCTTCCACCTCTGGTGGCAACAGAGGGCCTCTCCTTAAGAGAGAAAAGTAGATTGTATGGTGCCTGTATGTGAACAGATATGCTACATAGCAGTGAAACAAGGGCTGAGACAGCCGAGAAAATGCATAGACTTGAAAGACATGAAGCCGGTATGCTTCATTGGATGTGCAATGTCAGTGTGCATGTTCGACATAGTGTAGGCACCTTGAAAGGAAAAGTTGGCTATAAGAGGCATCAGATGTGGTGTGCAAGAGAGATGACTGTGCTGGTACGGTCAGGAGGTGTATATGGACAAGGTCAGCTGTGTAAAGAAGTGCCAATCAAGTTAAGTTAAGTTAATTTTTTGGCTTAAAAAGCAAAAAGCAAGGCCATGTAGGGGGACATGGAGTTAAGTACAGGGTGGTGTTCATGTAAAGAGTTCAGGCCATTTCTGGTCAAGAGAGACTTTGAATTGAGCGGTCATCAGCATCTTCACTATCTCGTCCGGCAGCTTATTCCATGGATCCGCAACCCGGACGGAGAAAGCCCCTCTCCTTTGATTGAGATGAAATCGTCGCAGATAGAGCTTTTCGGAGTGACCCCGCAGCCGACGCTGTGGAGCAAGAGTGAAGAACAGCTCTTTTGAGAGGTTACACTTTCTGCTTATGATGTTGTAAGCGAGAATGAGATCACCACGGCGTCGTCGTTTTTCTAGAGAATAAAGGTCGAGCGTCTTCAGCCTTTCTTCATAAGACAAATTCTTGAGACCAAGAACCATGTGGGTAGCCAGCCTAACTGTGGAGGGAGCATGTGGTAGGGGTAGACCCAGGAAGACATGGGATTAGGTGATGAAGCATGATCTTTGAACTTTGGGCCTCACAAAGGCAATGACTTGTGACCGAGACATTTGGCAATATGCTGCGCTTGAGAAGACCCCTCAAGAAAAGTGATATCAGGTGTCACATAACTGGTACCTATGCCAGTGGCTCGTTAAAAGCACCTTTTGAGCATTGGGCCTTACAGAGGCAAAGTGGCCGATGCTAGTAGCATGTGAAAAGCATCTTTCAAGTGTTGGGCATCACACAGGCAATGACGAATGATTGGACATAATCTCTTTTGGGCAAGAAATGTAAAATAAAGTTTATTATAAATAAAACAAACACTTGGTAATTTAATAGTTTTCAATGTGATACCTGTTAAACAGAAATTATTTATATTTGATGAAAATTTAATAAAATCTAATCAGAAGCCCCTTCTTGGGACACAAAACTCTACTTGTAAGTAGAGTAAGTGAAATTATGCTAAATACAACTAAATTGAAAACCCTTTTCTCCTGGCTATATCAGCAATTCTGAAAACCCCCATCAAGGCAAGTAAAATCACACTTGTCACAGATACTGGTATCACGCAAATGGCACCCATGCTGGTAGTACGTAAAAGCACCCATTACACTCTCAGAGTGGTTGGTGTTAGGAGAGGCATCCAGCCATAGAAAACCATGCTAAATAAGACTGGAGTCTGGTGCAGCCTTCCAGCTTGCTAGCCCTGGTCAAACTGTCCAATCCATGCCAGCACGGACAGCAGATATTAAATGATGATGATAATGATGATAATAATGATATATATATTACTATTTACTATTTTACTAGTTTCAGTCATTTGATTGTGGCCATGCTGGAGCACCGCCTTTAGTCGAGGAAATCGACCCCAGGACTTTTTATTTGTAGGCCTAGGGCCTAGTACCTTGGGGTCGCTTTTGCCGAACCGCAAAGTTACGGTGACGTAAACACACCAGCATCGGTTGTCAAGCGATGTTGGGGGGGACAAACACAGACACACAAACATATACACACACACACATATATATACATATATACGATGGCCTTCTTTCATTTTCCGTCTACCAAATCCACTCACAAGGCTTTGGTCGGCCCGAGGCTATAGGTAGAAGACACTTGCCCAAAGTGCCCTGCAGTGGGACTGAACCCGGAACCATGTGGTTGGTAAGCAAGCTACTTACCACACAGCCACTCCTACGCCTATATAAGAGAGTCGTTCGTCGAGGGGCGGTGCCTGCCATACGTTGATAATAGGCAAACACCTTGAAACCTAGGTCCGTATGTGGCATCCGCTTCTTCGGGGAATGATCTCCCTTTGCAGGCTAGAGGACGCCGTGATGGCGTCAGCCCTCCTGGTGACGTTGATGATCGCCTGGGGCTAAATGCATCAGTAACACCCCCACCGCCCTGCCCTGTCCCTAGCCACATTCAGATGGCTAACGTCCCTTATGTTATGGAGCAGTTACTGTCTATATCTCGTTTAGAGAATTATTATTGCTGTCGAACAGATTTTCTACATCAGCAAATGTATTTACTGTGAAAATCTTTATATATAGCCTGCACAGAGAGTCGTTCGTCGAGGGGCAGTGCCTGCCATACGTTGATAATAGGCAAACACCTTGAAACCTAGGTCCGTATGTGGCATCCGCTTCTTCAGGGAATGATCTCCCTTTGCAGGCTAGAGGACGCCGTGATGGCGTCAGCCCTCCTGGTGACGTTGATGATCGCCTGGGGCTAAATGCATCAGTAACACCCCCACCGCCCTGCTCTGTCCCTAGCCACATTCAGATGGCTAACGTCCCTTATGTTATATATATATATATATATATATATATAAAACAAAAAAGAGTGAAAAACTACAGAAGGCTTGTGTTATATGGTTAAAGGATATATTTAAGTCGTTATATTAGAAAAATGTTAGAAAAAGATCTTGTGAATTTTCCGAAAGTCCTCTCCCCAGTTTTCATATCCATGTAATACACATTGTTTTATGCCTATTACACTTGTTTAATTTTTGTGTTTGTTTTGATAACCGGGTGTTTAAGTAAACATAAACCAAATTTTCTGAAAATTCTAAAAAAATAAAATTATGACGGGTTATATGGGTGCTTTAAACCAGAATTCTGTCTAGGATAGGAGCCACCCAAGGATTTTTTGCTTTGAACGGCAGTTTTTTCTAGCGGTGTCATATGAAATTGTCACCCATAATTATGACCCTAGAATCGATCTATTGCATTTCAATCTGTTTTAGGGTTAGGGGTGGGAGGAAGGGTATCTTTTTTCTTCAGAAATGTAAATAAACTCAATCTGCTTCTTAAACGAGGGACATATTCATACGACACAGAATGTTTTCACCTCAATAGACGTCATTGATTGTTTGAAATTGCAGAAATTGAAAAAAAAAAAACAACAATAATTATCTTACAAACTATAGAATTTTCTCAATAAAACCAAGAGAAGAAGATGTTTTATAAACACATTCTACCAGTTTACGAAGTTTAAAAGTGTTTAGTTACGTGGAAATAATTTAAAAAACTGCCGTTCAAACCGAAAAGATCCGTTTTTTTCTTCAATTTCTGCAATTTCAAACAATCAATGACGTCTATTGAGGTGAAAACATTCTGTGCCTTATGAATATGTCCCTCGGGATCTTTTCGGTTTGAACGGCAGTTTTTAACATACTTTCCACGTAACTAAACACTTTTAAACTTCGTATACAGTTTTACAGCTATTACACTTGGTAGAATGTGTTTATAAAACATCTTTTTCTCTTGGCTTTATTGAGAAAATTCTATAGTTTCTAAGATATGGATCTTTTCGGAAATTATTTTAAAAAACTGCCGTTCAAACCGAAAAGATCCAAATTTTCTGAGAATTCTTAAAAATAAAAAAAGAAAATTATGACGGGTTATGTGGGTGCTTTAAACCAGAATTCCGTCTAGCATAGGAGCCCCTCGATCGGTCGGAAACCCAGACAGTTGTCCTGTATTCCCACGCGTTACCACTTCTCATTATAGGACCAGCAATGATCAGAGCTGACCTAGGGCTATACAATAACCGTGAAAAGCCACATTACTACCACTTCGACTTCCGGCACTTGACTGTTCTGTTGCTTGTCCCACTTTCCTTATTTATTTTATACTTGTTAACGACGACAAAAACCGAGAGGCCATCGTACCCCGAGAGGGACAGGTAAAGATATAGACAGGCAGGTAACGAAATGTCGTCTCCAGAAGTGAGATCCCTGGAGAACATGCGAGCGCAGTTGCCCCCCTATGAGCTTCCACCGTTCTGGGTGCCACCCGATAAAGTAAGAACAACTTCCTTATTAGATGTGTTTTGTCCGTGTTTTGATTACACGTAACGATTATTTATGTATGTACATACTCGCGCACCTTGAGTCGCTTTCGTTGCTTCTGCT
>NW_021833050.1:35000-82500 GCF_006345805.1 Octopus sinensis
AAATTCTCCGCTACCAGCGGTCTAGTGAGAAAGAAAAGATAGTCAAAGACTATATAATATACATTCAACAATATAAGGAATGGCCCTGATAGGCCACTCGACTCACTAGAAAGAGCAGCCAAACTCAAACCGCTAAATAGTTGTAATTCTGAAATTGCTGCTCTTTCTATTGAGTCGAATGGCCTATTAGGGCCATTCCTTATATTGTTGAATATATATATACCAATTAAGGACTAAGATTTGAGAACATAATCTTTTGTGGAGAATTGCGATTTGACGTCTATATCTAGCATGTTGACTGTCCACTTTTCGTGTTCAGTCCTTAATTGGTATATAAATATTTAATCTTCGGATTCTTTTTTTTAATATGCTAAGACCACTGGTTTTAATTGATAAAATATGATTTCTACCCTTAATTAATTATATATATATATATATAATATATATAAATTTCTTTATTGCCCACAAGGGGCTAAACACAGAGGGGACAAACAAGAATAGACAAAGGGTTTAAGTTGATTACATCGATCCCAGTGCGAAACTGGTACTTTATTTATCGACCCCGAAAGGATGAAAGGCAAAGTCGACCTCGGCGGAATTTGAACTCGGAACGTAACGGCAGACGAAATACGGCCACGCATTTCGGCCGGCGTGCTAACGTTTCTGCCAGCTCGATGGCGATCCTTCGGTATCAGTACACACGTGACTTTGTTTACATTTCTGAAGATAAGAGAAACCCTTTTCTCCCCCCCCCCTAACCCTAGCCCCCTCCCCATATATAAAAAAAAACCCCACTTTCTTGAAATGTATCCAGTACTTCCGGTACTTATACCGAAATTACGCTATATATATATATACTTATTTTCGATACTAACAGTTGTTATTAACTCTCTGGCTGTCTAATAGTATTAATCATCGTTATATATCTGTCAACATATATATGTGTGTATGTGTATTCGTACTTGCATACGTACGTTGATATAACTTTTTTGTATATCATCATCATCATCATCATCATCATCATCATTTAACGTCCGTTTTCCATGCTGGCATGGGTTGGACGGTTTGACTGAAAAACAGTTAAGCTGGGGTGCTTGCACTGAGCTTCAATCTGATTTGGCATGGTTTTTACAACTGGATGCCCTTCCTAATGCCAACCACTCCAAGAGTGTAGTGAGTGCTTTTTATGTGGCATATATATATATAGAAATCTTCTGAAAATAAACACAACGATAACTCCATGCAATATAAACATAACGTCACAAGAAATTTGAAAAGCTACACGCGAAACCGGTATTTCTTTTAATTTATGTCATTATAAGGGAAAAGAATTTTTTAAAAAATTTTCTAATATTCTTCAGACATATGACGCAAATATATATATTTTTTAACATTCAAGCCTTCTGTCGTTTTTTCACTCTACTATTTCTATATTATATTATATATATATATAGATATATATATATATATATATATATATATAACATATATATATATACATTATATAATATATATATATATATATCATCATCATGATCGTTTAACGTCCGTTTTTCATCCTAGTATGGGTTGGACAGTTCGACTGGGGATCAGGGAAGCCAGAAGGCTGCATCAGGCTCCAGTCTGATCTGGCAGTGTTTCTACAACTGGATGCCCTTCCCAACGCCAACCACTCCGTGAGTGTAGTGGGTGCTCTTTATGTGCCACCGGCACAGGTGCTAGGCGATGCTGGCAATGGCCATGATCGGATTGGTGCTTTTTACGTGCCACCTGCACGGAAGCCAGTCAAGGCGGCGCTGGCATCGGCCACGTTCGGATGGTGCTTGGCCGATGCCAGCACCATATATATATATATATATATGCAATTTAACATAAAATATAAATTACTAAGTAGACAAGAACACAAGGAGACGACACAAAAAAACAACAGGTCACTCGAAGCCTCTGATCCTCAGTCGGGAACCGGATCATCTTAGTGATTTCGGCTGTTTAATCTCGATATCACTCCGAAACGGCCAGCCCCAAGGACACTCCAAGCCACAGGCATTGGACTCCCTGGCCAGAGGGCCGAATGTACACGGAACAAGGACAGGATGCCACACGAATGTAAAAATATATATGCTCAAGGTGCCATGCAGTTGGATTGAACCTGAAGCCATGTGCTTGGAAAATAAACTTTGTAACACACAGCCACGTGCACCTTCTCTATTTCTATTTTTCTTTGTTTTTTACTTTTATTACAGCGTCCAAACCACCCTGATTACGACAACGATCTTCAGAAGTTCTTACCCAGAAATATCCATATAACGCGTAGCAATGCATCTGAACAGGTCAGTCAAATCTAAACTCTATTTTACCCCGCCACATGTACCCCACCATACCTCACAAGGTTTAGGATCTGAGCCCCTACCCTCGTTTAGGACTGGAACTCACTGAATGGTCACTTACCATTCCTCATCATCCTTCAGCGACCCTTTTCCATGCCGGCATGGGTTGGACAGTTTGACCAGGGCTGGCAAGTTTGGGAGCTGCACCTGGTTCCAGTCTGATTTGGCATGGTTTCAATGGCCGGATGCCCTTCCTAATGCCAACCACGCTGAGAGTGTTGTGGGTGATTTTAACATGGCACCAACGCAGGGCTCTTGCAGGTGCCTCGTAATATTTGCCAGTATAAAAGATGCTCATTTGCATAGGACAGACCCTTCCATTTTTGTGGAGAAAAAAAATTTAATGTTAGGGTAATTTCCATCCAGGAGTTTACCTTTCCAGTTGTCTTCAATATTATTCATGCAAGCCTTCTTTGCCTTTTCTTTGTTGATTTTTTTTTGGGGGGGGGGGGGTTTCCATCAGTGATAGGTTTGTCACCATTTGGTCTTTCTGATCATTAATTTCTAAATCAGGAGAAGCAATGGTAGGTCTGCTAGTATTTGCATGTCTTTGGTCATTCCTATTGTTAACATCATCATCATCATCGTTTAACGTCCGCTTTCCATGCTAGCATGGGTTGGACGATTTTGACTGAGGGCTGGCAAACCAGATGGCTGCACCAGGCTCCAATCTTGATCTGGCAGAGTTTCTACAGCTGGATGCCCTTCCTAATGCCAACCACTCCGAGAGTGTAGTGGGTGCCATTTACGTGGCACCGGCACAGGGACCAGACGAGGCTGGCAAACGGCCACGGTCGGATGGTGCTTTTTACATGCCACCGACACATGGACAGTCAGGCTTCACTGGCAACGACCTTGCTCGGATCGTTTTACACATGCCAGTGAATCGACGTTGGTAATGATCACACTCGATAATTATTATTATTGTTATTATTATTATTATTATTATTATTATTAGTAGTAGTAGTAGTAGTGGCAGTAACAGTAACATGTTTCCTTTATATTATTTTCAGCTGGGATTCAACATCAGAGGTGGCAAAGAGCATCACTATGGTATTTTTGTATCAAAGGTAATTCAAGCATTGCTTATTCAGCCACATTTATAGATATATATATAGTAAATGAAAAGAATGCATTGTAAACAAACAACAACATCATCATCATCATCATCGTTTAACGTCCGCTTTCCATGCTAGCATGGGTTGGATGTGTCAACTGGGGTCTGGGAAGCCAGAAGGCTGCAGCAGGCCCAGTCTGATCTGGCAATGTTTCTACGGCTGGATGCCCTTCCTAACGCCAACCACTCCATGAGTGAAGTGGGTGCTTTTTACGTGCCACCGGCACGGGGGCCAGACGAGGCTGGCAAACGGCCACGATCGGATGGTGCTTTTTATGTGCCACTGGCACGGAGGCCAGGTGAGGCTGGCAACAGCCACGAACGGATGGTGCTTTTTACGTGCCACCGGCACCGGTGCCAGATGAGGCTGGCAAACGGCCACGATCGGATGGTGCTTTTTACGTGCCACCGGCACGGGGTCCAGGTGAGGCTGGCAAACGGCCACAATCGGATGGTGCTTTTTATGATTGATAAAAAACATATACATATACTGAGTGTACAACTGGACGGGAGACAGACACAGAAGGTGCCTAAATCTTCATCAGTTATCAACCAAATTGGTAATACTCAGTTTCGCACAACTGATGAAGAATTAGGGTCCTTTTGTGTCTGTCTCCCATCTGGTTGTACATTCAGTGTACATGTATGTTTTTTTATCTGTTGTTTATATACATTTATTAAGTAATGGTATGCGACACACACCCAATTTATATATTGCTGAGAGCCCCCTTTGGTCACGACTGACCATGGGATTGCACCTAGAAAGTTACCCTCCCAGGCACAAGTCTGGGCAAGGTTGTTTATGGAAGACCAGCAGTCGCCCATGCATACGGCCTCCCCTCTCCACACCACCAGTGTTATCCAAGGGAAAGGCAAAGGCCATATTCAAGGAAAAGGCAAAGGGGCCAATAAAGCTTGGCACCTGTGCCTTTAGTAGAAAGAATTATTATTATCGTTATTAGGGCAGTGAGCTGGCGTTTCATCCATCTTTACATTCCGAGTTCAAATTCCGACAAGGTCAGTTTTACCTTTCCTCCTTTTGGGGTTGATAAAATAAGTACCTGTTGAGCAATGGGGTCAATCTAATTGCCCCCTTCTCCAAAATTTCTGGCCTTGTGCCAAAAGGAAAACAAAGCAGTGAGCTGGTAGAATTGTTAGTATAGGTGCATGGTAAGTATCTTGCTTACCAACCACATGGTTCTGGGTTCAGTCCCACTGCGTGGCACCTTGGGCAAGTGTCTTCTGCTATAGCCCCAGGCCGACCAATGCCTTGTGAGTGGATTTGGTTGATGGAAACTGAAACCAACCACATGGTTCTGGGTTCAGTCCCACTGCGTGGCATCTTGGGCAAGTGTCTTCTGCTATAGCCCTGGGCCGACCAATGCCTTGTGAGTGGATTTGGTTGATGGAAACTGAAAGAAGCCTGTCGTATATATGTATATATATATGTATATGTGTGTGTGTATATGTTTTTGCGTCTGTGTTTGTCCCCCTCTGCATTGCTTGACAACCGATGCTGGTGTGTTTAGTCCCCGTCACTTAGCGGTTCAGCAAAAGAGACCGATAGAATAAGTACTGGGCTTACAAAGAATAAGTCCCGGGGTCGATTTGCTCGACTAAAGGCGGTGCTCCAGCATGGCCGCAGTCAAATGACTGAAGCAAGAAAAAAGAGTATGCCAGGTAAAATGCTTAGCAGCATTTCATTTATCTCTACATTCTGAGTTCAAATCCTGCCCAGGTCACCTTTGCCTTTCATTCTTTCAGGGTTGATAAAATAAGTACCAGCTATACATTGGGGTTTGATGAAATCTATTTATTCCCTCCCCGAAAATTGTTGGCCTTGTGCCAGAATTTGAAACCACTATTATCCATTTCTTTATTACCCACAAGGGGCTAAACACAGAGGGGACAAACAAGGACAGACAAAGGTATTAAGTCGATTACATCGACCCCAGTGCGTAACTGGTACTTAATTTATCGACCCCGAAAGGATGAAAGGCAAAGTCGACCTCGGCGGAATTTGAACTCAGAACATAGCGGCAGACGAAATACGGCCACGCATTTCGCCCGGCGTGCTAACCATTCTGCCAGCTCTCATCATCATCATCATCATTCTCATCATTGGTTTTTCTTTGTCCAATCAGGTGATGCCTGACAGTGAACCAGACAAAATGGGTTTGACCAAAGGAGATCAGGTAAATTCACTCTCCCTTTGTCAGTCTGTATATATCTCTACTCCATACCCCGTCTCTCTCTCTCTCTCTCTCTTTCTTTCTTCCTGCATCCTATCTCTCCACTTCACTCTGTTCTCTTCTTTCTCATTCTCCACTGTTTCCCTCCCTCTCTCACTTCCCTATCATCATCATCATTGTTCGACCGTGGTCGAGACAATGGAATTTACCATGCTACGCCAGACTTCACGGTCCATCATGGCATTACGGAGGTCCTGTTGCTGGATGCCTGTATCCCTAGAGATTACATCAGGGTAGGAGAGTGTGCGCCCTCTGGTATTGCGAGTAGATGGCTTCCAGAGGAGAAGAGTAGAAATTGCCTCTTTGTCAGCTCTACAACAATGTCCAGCAAACTGGACTCTCCTACCTTTCACAAGAGATGATATGTATGTATGTATGTATGTATATATATATATATATCATCATTGTTCGACCGTGGTTGAGACAATGGAATTTACCATGCTACGCCAGACTTCACGGTCCATCATGGCATTACGGAGGTCCTGTTGCTGGATGCCTGTATCCCTGGAGATTACATCAGGGTAGGAGAGTGTGCGCCCTCTGGTATCGCGAGTAGATGGCTTTCAGAGGAGAAGAGTAGAAATTACCTCTTTTTCAGCTCTACAACAATGTCCAGCAAACTGGACTCTTCTACCTTTCACAAGAGATATGTATGTATGTATATATATATATGTATGTATGTATATATATATCATCATCATCATTGTTTGATTGTGGTTGAGACAATGGAATTTACCATGCTACGACAGACTTCATGGTCCATCATGGCTTTACGGAGGTCCTGTTGCTGGATGCCTGTATCCCTGGAGATTACATCAGGGTAGGAGAGTGTGCGCCCTCTGGTATTGCGAGCAGATGGCTTCCAGAGGAGAAGAGTAGAAATTGCCTCTTTGTCAGCTCTACAACAATGTCCAGCAAACTGGACTCTCCTACCTTTCACTTCCTCCTCTTATTCTAATCCCCTTCTCTCTCTCTCAATAATAGGAAATACTCCAAGAGAGCTCTCTACATATTAGACATGCTTCCAGTAGGAACTCATGTACATAAATGTTGGGAGTTAAGATTGTTTGGTGTCAATTAAAATTCTCTATGCAATTAGTCAACAAAACCTCCCGGCTATTCCCCTCTCTACCATTGTTCATAATTATTATCAACATCCACTGCTTGTAATGCAGCAAGTTCTGAGATGTGCAAAGGTAAGCAAAACATACATGTGCATACATACATACATATAGGCGCAGGAGTGGCTGTGTGGTAAGCAGCTTGCTAACCAACCATATGGTTCCGGGTTCAGTCACACTGCGTGGCATCTTGGCCAAGTGTCTTCTACTATAGCCTCGAGCCAACCAAAACCTTGTGAGTGGATTTGGTAGACGGAAACTGAAAGAAGCCCGTCGTATATATGTATATATATATATATATGTATGTATGTGTATGTGTATGTGTGTGTCTGTGTTTGTCCCCCTAGCATTGCTTGACAACCGATGCTGGTGTGTTTATGTCCCCGTCACTTAGCGGTTCGGCAAAAGAGAACGATAGAATAAGTGCTGGGCTTACAAAGAATAAGTCCCGGGGTCGAGTTGCTCGACTAAAAAGGTGGTGCTCCAGCATGGCCGCAGTCAACTGACTGAAACAAGTAAAAGAGTAAAAGAGAATATATACATATATATAAAATACAATGTACATTTAAACATATTAAGAGGTTTCCTTAGAAATCCTTTATGCTAGAAAGAACAGCTAAAGTCCAAACCACTAATTAGGGATAAATTCTCGAAGGGAATGAAAAATATTTTCATACCCTTCGAGAATTTATCCCATGGGATTGAGAAGCAAGCTTCTTACCACATAGCCACACCTTTACCTACCCTTTCGTTACATTATTTCGTTATCTTGCTGTGTGATTATGTTGTCATATCCTAATATCTTTGTTTCATTTCCTCGCCAGATTTTGTCTGTCAATGGAATTAACTTCGAAAGCATCGAACATAATGAGGTAAGAGCCCTACCCTCATCACCCTCTCAGCCACCATTTGTCTTGGTAATTTACTTGCATTGACCCCCTAGAAACATGATGGGGCACATGAAAAAAGACTGCTCAACCCTGATGGAATGTCTTTTTTTTAGCCGGCACCACCCTGACTGGCCTCTGTGCCAGTGGCACGTAAAAACCATCATCTGATCGTGGCCGTTGCCAGCCTCGTCTGGTCTCCGTGCCGGTGGCACGTAAAATGCCCCATCCGATTGGGGCCCTTTGCCACCCTCGTCTGACCGCTGTCCCGGTGGCACGTAAAAAGCACCATTCGATCATGGCCGTTGCCAGCCTCGTCTGGTCTCCGTGCCGGTGGCTCGTAAAAAGCCCCATCCGATCGGGGCCGTTTGCCAGCCTTTGTTTTGTACACCACCTGTCTTCGTCTTTTGTTTTTTTGTAAACTCTCCCTCTATATTATATATATATATACACACACACACGCTCACACATACACACACACACACATACATGATAGATCGGTAGCCACTACACACATTTTTTTCTCTCCTTGTTTTCTGTGTCCCTTTCTGTAGAAGAGCGTAGGCTTGAAATGTAAAAGACTTTTTCAATTCCTGAGCATTATACTAATACATCTGTTTGTTTTGTACACCACCTGTCTTCGTCTTTTGTTTTTTTCGTAAACTCTCCCTACATATATATATATATATATATACACACACGCTCACACATACACACACACGATAGATCGGTAGCCACTACACACATTTTTTTCTCTCCTTGTTTTCTGTGTCCCTTTCTGTAGAAGAGCGTAGCCTCGAAACGTAAACGACTTTTTCTATTCCTGAGCGTTATACTAATACATCTGTTTGTTTTGTACACCACCTGCCTTCGTCTTTTGTTCTTTTCGTAAACTCTCCCTACATATATATATATATATATACACACACACGCTCACACATACACACACACACACACGATAGATCGGTAGCCACTACACACATTTTTTTTCTGTGTCCCTTTCTGTAGAAGAAGGTAGGCTCGAAATGTAAAAGACTTTTTCTATTCCTGAGTGTTATACTAATACATCTGTTTGTTTTGTACACCACCCGCCTTCGTTTTTTGTTTTTTTCGTAAACTTTCCCTATATATATATATATATATTACACACACACGCTCACACATACACACACACACACACGATAGATCGGTAGCCACTACACACATTTTTTTCTCTCCTTGTTTTCTGTGTCCCTTTCTGTAGAAGAGCGTAGCCTCGAAACGTAAACGACTTTTTCTATTCCTGAGCGTTATACTAATACATCTGTTTGTTTTGTACACCACCTGCCTTCGTCTTTTGTTCTTTTCGTAAACTCTCCCTACATATATATATATATATATATATACACACACGCTCACACATACACACACACGATAGATCGGTAGCCACTACACACATTTTTTTCTCTCCTTGTTTTCTGTGTCCCTTTCTGTAGAAGAGCGTAGCCTCGAAACGTAAACGACTTTTTCTATTCCTGAGTGTTATACTAATACATCTGTTTGTTTTGTACACCACCTGCCTTCGTCTTTTGTTCTTTTCGTAAACTCTCCCTACATATATATATATATATATAATATATACACACACACGCTCACACATACACACACACACACACGATAGATCAGTAGCCACTACACACATTTTTTTTCTCTCCTTGTTTTTTTCTGTGTCCCTTTCTGTAGAGAAGGTAGGCTCGAAATGTAAAAGACTTTTTCTATTCCTGAGCGTTATTATACTAATACATCTGTTTGTTTTGTACACCACCTGCCTTCGTCTTTTGTTCTTTTCGTAAACTCTCCCTACATATATATATATATATATAATAATATATATACACACACGCTCACACATACACACACACACACACGATAGATCGGTAGCACTACACACATTTTTTTTCTCTCCTCGTTTTTTTCTGTGTCCCTTTCTGTAGAGAAGAAGGTAGGCTCGAAATGTAAAAGATTTTTTCTATTCCTGAGCGCGTTATACTAATACATGTTTGTTTTGTACACACCTGTCTTCGTCTTTGGTGTTTTTTTCGTAAACTCTCCCTACATCTATATATATATATATATACACACAAACGCTCACACATACACACCACACACACACGATAGATCGGTAGCCACTACACACATTTTTTTCTCTCCTTGTTTTTTTCTGTGTCCCTTTCTGTAGAAGAAGGTAGGCTCGAAATGTAAAAGACTTTTTCTATTCCTGAGCGTTATACTAATACATCTGTTTGTTTTGTACCCACCTGCCTTCGTCTTTTGTTCTTTTCGTAAACTCTCCCTCATACAATATATTATATAGATATATATATATACACACACACGCTCACACATACACACACACACACACGATAGATCGGTAGCCACTACAACACATTTTCTTCTCTCTCGTTTTTTTCTGTGTCCCTTTCTGTAGAAGAAGGTAGGCTCGAAATGTAAAAGACTTTTTCTATTCCTGAGCGTTATACTATACATCTGTTTGTTTTGTACACCACCTGTCTTCGTCTTTTTTTTTTTTCGTAAACTCTCCCTACACTATATATATATATATATATATATAACACACACGCTCACACATACACACACACACACACGATAGATGGTAGCCACTACACACATTTTTTTCTTCCTCGTTTTTTTCTGTGTCCTTTCTGTAGAAGAAGGTAGGCTCGAAATGTAAAAGACTTTTTCTATTCTGAGGTCCTATACTATACTAATACATCTGTTTGTTGTACACCACCTGTCTTCGTCTTTTGTTTTTTTCGTAAACTCTCCCTACATATATATATATATATATATATATACACCACACACCGCTCACACATACACACCACCACACACGATAGATCGGTGGTAGCACTACACACATTTTTTTTCTCTCCTCGTTTTTTTCTGTGTCCTTCACGTAGAAGAAGGTAGGCTCGAAATGTAAAAGACTTTTCTATTCCTGAGCGTTATACTAATACATCTGTTTGTTTTGTACACCACCTGTCTTCGTCTTTTGTTTTTTTCGTAAACTCTCCCTACATATATATATATATATATATATACACCACACCAGCCCACACACACACACACACACACGATAGATCGGTAGCCACTACACACATTTTTTTTCTCTCCTCGTTTTTTTCTGTGTCCCTTTCTGTAGAGAAGGTAGGCTCGAAATGTAAAAGACTTTTTCTATTCTGAGCGTTATACTAATACATCTGTTTGTTTTGTACACCACCTGTCTTCGTCTTTTGTTTTTTTCGTAAACTCTCCCTACATATATATATATATATATATATTTATATACACACACACGCTCACACCATACACACACACACACGATAGATCGGTAGCCACTACACACATTTTTTTTTCTCCTCTGTTTTTTCTGTGTCCCTTTCTGTAGAAGAAGGTAGGCTCGAAATGTAAAAGACTTTTTCTATTCCTGAGCGTTATACTAATACATCTGTTTGTTTTGTACACCACCTGTCTTCGTCTTTTGTTTTTTTCGTAAACTCTCCCTACATATAATATATATATATATATATATACACACACACGCTCACACATACACACACACACACACGATAGATCGGTAGCCACTACACACATTTTTTTTCTCTCCTCGTTTTTTTCTGTGTCCCTTTCTGTAGAAGAAGGTAGGCTCGAAATGTAAAAGACTTTTTCTATTCCTGAGCGTTATACTAATACATCTGTTTGTTTTGTACACCACCTGTCTTCGTCTTTTGTTTTTTTCGTAAACTCTCCCTACATATATATATTATATATATATATACTGTACTGTACTTTCAGGCTGTTAAAGTCTTGAAGATGAACACTACCATCCACATGGTTGTCCAATATTTTCCATTTGGTAAGTAGAGCTGTTCTCTGATATCTATATGAGCTTAATAATTACTAGCAGGACCCATGGAAATTCCATGGTATAATTCAGCACACCAGGGGCAGTTTCAGGTTGGTTGGTTTCAAAAGGGTTAAATAAGTTTATATATTTTGGGGTCGATAAATTAAGTACCAGTTGTGTACTGGGGTCGATATAATCGACTGGTCTCCTCCCCCCAAAATTTGGGGCCTTGTGCCTAGTGCGGAAAAGCATAAGCTCCAGGTTTCAAAAAAGAAGTACTGTGGTTGATTTGTTCAACTGAAAGTACTTCAAGGCAGTGCCCCAGCTTGGCCACAGTCTAATAACTGCAACAAGTAAATGATAAACGATAAAAAATATTTGAATTTCATTAAAGTGAAGTTTATTCCCAGTTTTTATTATTATTATTTTTCAAATATCTATTTCATTTTATTTTCTTATCTAGTTTCAGCTCACGAGCTGTGGCCATGCTGGGGCACCACCATTAAAATAGTATATATGTTTGTTCCATCTCGAGCCATGCCTGGCTCATAAGGGCCGGTTTCCCAGTTTCCTTGGCGTATAAGATCTCCACCCTAACGGGACACAGGTCCGTCGCAGGTGAGCTGCAAGATGCAGGAGGAAAGAGTGAGAGAAAGTTGTGGCGAAATAGTCAGCAGAAGTTCGCCATTACCTTCTGCCGGAGCCGTATGGAGCTTAGGTGTTTTGCTCATAAACACACACATCGCCCGGTCTGAGATTCAAACCCGCGATCCCTCGACTGCGAGTCTGCTGCTCTAACCACTAGGCCATGTGCCTCCACCAAAGTTGTGGCGAAAGAGTCAGCAGAAGTTCGCCATTACCTTCTGCCGGAGCCGTATGGAGCTTAGGTGTTTTGCTCATAAACACACACATCGCCCGGTCTGAGATTCGAACCCGCGATCCCTCGACTGCGAGTCTGCTGCTCTAACCACTAGGCCATGTGCCTCCACCAAAGTTGTGGCGAAAGAGTCAGCAGAAGTTCGCCATTACCTTCTGCCGGAGCCGTATGGAGCTTAGGTGTTTTGCTCATAAACACACACATCGCCCGGTCTGAGATTCAAACCCGCGATCCCTCGACTGCGAGTCTGCTGCTCTAACCACTAGGCCATGTGCCTCCACCAAAGTTGTGGCGAAAGAATCAGCAGAAGTTCGCCATTACCTTCTGCCGGAGCCGCGTGGAGCTTAGGCGTTTCGCTCATAAACACACACATCGCCCGGTCTGAGATTCGAACCAACGATCCCTCGACCGCGAGTCCGCTGCTCTAACCACTTGGCCACGTGCCTCCAGATTGTAATCAATAAATTATAATTGTAACCTGCTCTTTTCCTTTTTGTCTTCCGCCAGGCTATGATCGAACGTTTGACAAAAGCCGGTATTTTGCCTCACTGCAATGGAACCCTGAATGACTTGGTGACAGACAAAAGGAAGATACAGGACACACAGGACACACAGACAAATTCAGATTTGCACCATCTGTTGAAAGAGACAATAACAAGTAATAACCACATAAAATGAAAAGGTGTTTTTTTTTTTTCCATTCTTTTTCTTCACTTTGAAGAACCTGGACCTTTTTGGTGAAGCGAGGTGATGGATGGGTCCTTTTGTAAATTTTCCCTTTGATTTTTTTGTTTCTTTTAATTATTAATCACATCATTACTCCTGTTTATCAGTTAATGTAGTAATCATCAACACCAGCATCATCATTTATTATCTCTCTCTTCCTCCATGCAAATTTTCTACAAATTTTATACCAAGACAAAATAATGTACATGATAACACTTCCAAACAGTTAAGATCAGAAGCCATGAGAGCCACTGCCTGGTACTGCATCAGGGCATTAGCAAATCTGTGGTATTGAGCAGAATATTTGCTGTAGCCCATCTTTTATACCAACACAAAACAATGTACATGATAACACTTCCAATCAGTTAAGATCAGAAGCCATGAGAGCCACTGCCTGGTACTGCATCAGGGCATTAGCAAATCTGTGGTATTAAGCAGAATATTTGCTGTAGCCCATCTTTTATACCGAGACAAAACAATGTACATGATAACACTTCCAATCAGTTAAGATCAGAAGCCATGAGAGCCACTGCCTGGTACTGCATCAGGGCATTAGCAAATCTGTGGTATTGAGCAGAATATTTGCTGTAGCCCATCTTTTATACCGAGACAAAACAATGTACATGATAACACTTCCAAACAGTTAAGATCAGAAGCCATGAGAGCCACTGCCTGGTACTGCATCAGGGCATTAGCAAATCTGTGGTATTGAGCAGAATATTTGCTGTAGCCCATCTTTTATACCGAGACAAAACAATGTACATGATAACACTTCCAAACAGTTAAGATCAGAAGCCATGAGAGCCACTGCCTGGTACTGCATCAAGGCATTATTATTATTATTATTATTAAGGTGGTGAGCTGGCAGAACTGTTGGCATGCTGGGCAAAATGCTTAGCGGTATTTTGTTAGGCGGCGAGCTGGCAGAAACGTTAGCGTGCTGGACGAAATGCTGAGCGGTATTTCGTCTGCCGCTACGTTCTGAGTTCAAATTCCGCTGAGGTCGACTTTGCCTTTCATCCTTTCGGGGTCGATAAATTAAGTACCAGTTACGCACTGGGGTCGATATAATCGACTTAATACCTATGTCTGTCCTTGTTTGTCCCCTCTATGTTTAGCCCCTTGTGGGCAATAAAGAAATAGGTATTTTGTCGGTCTGCACATTTTGAGTTCAAATTCCACTTTCGGGGATTAATATATTAAGTACCAGTGAAACACTAGGGTTGATGTAATCATCTAGTCTCCTCCAGCCAAATTTCAGGCCTTGTGCCTTTAGTAGAAAGGATTATTATTATTCTTATTAGGGCAGTGAGCTGGCATTTCATTCATCTTTAAATAATAATAATGGAATTATAGTAAACAGTGCTCAGGTGCACCACAACTTGTCAGAAAGTGCATATAAAGTACATGCAGTAATGTACAAATGTCTGAAAAGCGAACAATGTATGAGTCAGGTGTAGTGTTGGCGAATCTCAGGAAGCATGGAAGTTTTGAAGGATGCAGTGCTCCGACAGCTAACAACTGATGCAGGCAGTTTGTTCCATGCTTCAGCAACTCTCAGCGTGAAGAAATGTTTCTGAAAGTCATGGGAGCTGTGCTGTTTTCTGACTTGGTAAATATGTCCACGGGTGTTAGATGGGTGGAGTTTGAAAAGGTGCTCAGAGTTATTGTTTGTAAGATGGTTAATAATTTTATGGGTGTCTGCCAAGTCAGCTGCCAGGCGTCGGAGTTTCAATGTGTCACCAACCCGTAACTCATTTCATGTAAGGTCATCTTTCCTCAAGGCCAGAGTCACAGTGCTAGTTACAAATAAAGTTATATTTCCCCAACCACCAAGTGGGACAAACATTTTTCTTGAAAGTTATATTAGGGCCTGGGGGAAAATAAGTTGGGAAACACTGCTCTGCATGGTAGCAATAGAAATAGCAGTCAAATTGCCTCCATATTACACTGTTTTGTTTGTGAGTTTAGCAAGATGTGGGTATCTTCTACTGATATCTAGACCCGGTTGAAATAGCTACGAAAAACTCCCTTAAATCACACCTACTGGTTTATGTAAGTATAAGCTCATTCTTTTATCCTTTTGTTTCGGTCATGCTGGAGCACCACCTTGAAGAACCACTCAATTCTTAGCGCTTATTTTTGTTTTTAAGCTTGGTACTTATGTATCCAATGGGCTTCTTTCAGTTTCCATCTACCAAATCCGCTCAGAAGACTTTGGTCAGCCCAAGGCTATAGTAGAATACACTTACCCAAAGTACCATGCAGTGGGACTGAACCCAGGACCGTGTGGTTGGGAAGCAAAAGTCTTACCACATAGCCACACCTGTGGGTTATCTCTACATAATTGCTAGATCTATTAAAACAGCAGCTAAATCTCTTTCAAATTATACCTTATTGTTTTGTGTTCCCTCCTTTATGGTACGTCGCCAATCTCCACGGTTGCTGGCAACTGCTTCCCAGTTGCTAATATTGATGATGCAGGCCTTCATGTCCCTTTTGCAAACATCTTTGTAACGTAAGAACGGTCTTCCCACAGACCTAGTGCCCCTAGCAAGCTCTCCGTAGAGTATGTCCTTGGGGATTCTGCCATCTTCCATACGGCTAACATCTCCAAGCCATCTCATACGTCTTTGTGTGAGGAGTGCAAACATGCTTGGTATTCCTGCTTGCTTGAGGGCATCTTTGTTGGGGACATGATTCTGCCATTTGATGCCAAGGATTTTCCGAAGGCAGCGCAGGTGAAAGATATTTAGGTGACGCTCTTGGCGTGTGTATGACGTCCAAGTCTCACTTCCATACAGTAGAGTGCTAAGTACACATGCCTGGTAAATCTTCATTTTTGTGGTCTTGGTCAGCTTATTGTTGTCCCATGCCCGTTTGGAGAGTTGGGCCATCGCAGCAGCTGCCTTGCCAATGCGTATATTGAGCTCAGCATCAAGGGATAGGTTGTAGGTGACGATAGAGCCAAGATAGGTAAACTTCTCCACCTCCTGTAGTCTCTAATATGTATGTTTGGGATGTCCGATGTAGCCTGACCCATGATGTTGGTCTTCTTGAGGCTGATAATTAAGCTAAAGTTGCCACATGCTTGCTCAAATCAGTTGATGAGCCTTTGCAGGGCTGCTTCTGTGTGTGATACCAGAGCAGCATCATCAGCAAATAGCATCTCCTTGATCAGGACGCTTCTGATTTTGGTCTTGGCACGCAGGCGCAAGAGATTGAACAGTTTCCCATCACTTCTACTGTGCAGAAGTGGAGGCGCAATGGCCCAGTGGTTAGGGCAGCGGATTTACGGTCATAGGATCGCGGTTTCGATTCCCAGACCGGGCGTTGTGAGTGTTTATTGAGCGAAAACACCTAAAGCTCCACGAGGCTCCGGCAGGGGATGGTGGTGATCCCTGCTGTACTCTTTCACCACAACTTTCTCTCACTCTTACTTCCTGTTTCTGTTGTACCTGTATTTCAAAGGGCCGGCCTTGTCACTCTCTGTGTCACGCTGAATATCCCCGAGAACTACGTTAAGGGTACACGTGTCTGTGGAGTGCTCAGCCACTTACACGTTAATTTCACGAGCAGGCTGTTCCGTTGATTCGGATCAACCGGAACCCTCATCGTTGTAACCGACGGAGTGCTTACATCCACACTGTGCAGAAACACTCCATCATCTGATGTCTCAAATGCATGTGACAGCAGCAGCGAGAAGATGCCGTTGGCACATTGGAAAATGTTATCCAAGAACCCTAAAAAGGACGGGTTGGTCATGGCTGGAATCTTCTCTGTTACAGAACTGCATAATCAGGACCAACCCGAGGGATAAATGCCAGGCATCGTTTGACATTAACGAAAAGCTCTTAAATTTTTATTCCACTTTAAATTGTCGTACTTCGTAAGTTGTCTCCCTTTAGCTACTTTGAATTATTGCCAGAGTCAAGGATGTCATTTGTAGTTCGATAGGATTTCAATCAATTCTTTTGGTTCTTAGATAACTTAGATATGTTTCGACCAAAGATTGGTCCAGGCCATGTCTAACTTAATAGCACCACCTGATAGGATCATTCGAATCCTGTTTAAGTCAAAAGCCTTGTGATTGGATTTTTTGTTCACATGATTTTAAATGAATCATGCATTATCTTGTAGCTATGAGATTTTGATGAGGTAATTATAAATTTTTAGAATGATACTGAAGGGTTAGTGTGAAAGGCCAAATCTGCACAATGTGGACCCGACAAATGAAGTGAGTCCATGGCTCGCAGGACGGCCTGCTGTGCTTACCTTGGATCGTGGAGTGACCCGCTGTTCTTGAGGAGACTTATTGAGTCAAGTACGTCAACGTCAAAATAAAAATTCAAATGAAAATTGTTGTTAAGACACCCGTGCTGGTGACACGTAAAAAGCACCGTCCGAACATGGCAGATACTAGCGCCCGTGTCGGTGACACGTAAAAGCACCAACCGATCGTGGCCGTTTGCCAGCCTGCCGGTGGCATGTAAAAGACACCCACTATACTCACGGAGTGGTTGGCGTTAGGAAGGGCATCCAGCTGTAGAAACACTGCCAAATCAGACTGGGCCTGGTGCAGCCTCCATGGCCTACCAGACCCTGGTCGAACCGTCCAACCCATGCTAGCATGGAAAACGGACGTTAATTGATGATGATGTGGACCTGCTTTATAACAGGAAGAATATTTCAGATGGGTGTGGCCAATTTAAATACTAAAGGATCAATTAGTTGTAATAATTTGTTAATTATTAAAGTTCAAATTGTTTTTTTTTAAGGAAATTATTATTATTTTGCAGTCATTCTCAATTAACCCTTTAGTGTTCAGATTATTCAATTAACCCTTTGGTGTTTAAGCCGGCCATATCCGGCCCAAATATCCTACGTGTTTACATTCAAACTGGCCATATCTAACCCCTCACACCTAACCTACATTGACATTCTAAGAATAAACTATCACACCATTGAAACTTCAAAGCTGTAAGATAATGTATGATTAATTGAAAATAATTTGAGTGAAAAAAGTATTACATTTAACAGATTAATCTGAATACTAAAGGGTTAAACATAATGCTTATTAATTCCCATTGATTTGAATTAATCATGCATTATCTCATATCTTCAAGATCTTGATGGTGTAATTACTTAATGTAGAATAACATTGTAGGGTAGGTGTGAGAGCCTGGATCTGGTCAGTTTGGACATAAAACAGATTAACTATTTTGGCCGGATATGGCCGGTTTAAATACTAAAGGGTTAAACAATTGTTTTAAAACTTGACACAAACTCACCAGAAACTGTCCCTGGTTTTATGATACAAATCACTTGTTTTAAAATGATCGTTAATTAAAACCTTCCATCATAATCTCATGTTAATTTATATTTCAAATACTAGCTTAATAACAACAAAACCATTTTACTAAAGTTTTTATTAGTTTCAAAATCAATTAAGACAAAATCAGCATTTCAGCAGAAATATGGTAATGAAAGATATATGTATGTATGTATATATATATATCACACACACATACTACAAACAGACTATACATGCAGTTATATATGTGTATGATGTTCTTTATTTTATTAAAAAAAATTCACTCAGTCCACTTATGCATACCTTTCCTTCTTGGGACAAGACCTGTTGAGGCAGGTGAGAATCAGAATCAAAATTGAAATCGATCAACATCAATGGAAAATGTAGCTGTGATACCAGTGCCGGTGGCACATAAGCAAACCATACATACATGGCCGTAGTCAGCTCCGTCCCGATGGGCCTCTGTGCCAGTGGCATGTAAAAAGCACCATCCGATCCTGGCAACGGCCACCCATGCTGGTGGTATGTAAAAAGCACCATCCCATTGTAGCAACAGCCACCTATGCTGGTGGCACATAAAAAGCACCATCCAACTGTGGCCGTTTGCCAGCCTCATCTGGCACCTGTGCCAGTGGCACGTAAAAAGCACCTACTACACTCACGGAGTGGTTGGCATTAGGAAGGGCATCCAGCCGTAGAAACATTGCCAGATCAGACTGGGCCTGGTGCAGCCTCCTGGCTTCCCAGACCCCACCTGAACCATCCAACCCATGCTAGCATGGAAAACGGACGCTAAATGATGATGATGTTAGTGTATACATCGTCTTCTTGATGAAGTCTTTGTGGAAATTCACTTCCATGTCTGTGTGTTCAAATCTATAAACATGGATGTGTACATCTGTGCATATGTATGTCAGTCTGTATACATGAGTATAAATGTGAGCTTATTATGTAGAGCATTATACACATTTTACATATAGCTCTATATTTAAGAGATTAGGAATTATGTACATTGTTTACATTCAACGGATATTTCTCCTCATCTTGTTTGTTGTTAACACAACGTTTCGGCTGATATACCCTCCAGCCTTCATCAGGTGTCTTGGGGAAATTTCAAACCTGGGTTCTCATTCCTAAGGTATTTTTCAATGTTATTATTATTGTTATCATCATCATCATCATCATTATTATATGCCCACGGGCATATGGCGTAGTGGTTAAGATTCCGAGTTTGATTCCAGGCAATGACCTGAATAATAATAACAATAATAACATTGAAAAACACTGTAGGAATGAGAACCCAGGTTCGAAATTTCCCCAAGACACCCGATGAAGGCTGGAGGGTATATCAGTCAAAATGTTGTGTTAACAAAAAACAAGAGGACAAATATCCATCAAATGTAAATAATGTACATTTACATATATTAACCATAAATGTCTTGGAAAAATAAAATATACATGCAGCAGAATTTATTTGCATCATCAACCTCCGATGGTCTCTCCAAGTTGTCTCTGCTTTGCAGAATTGATGATAAAAGGAAGTTTCAACATCAAAATACACACAAGTGTATATACGCCTACTCATTAATGTATGAGCACACAATTTTGTGTATGTGTGAATATAACTGTGTATGTATGTATGTGTGTGTATGTATGTATATATAAACATATATATACATACAAGAATAACTTCGGTAATTTGGTACGATCGTTTCATGCTACATCATTTTATTAAATGTTGTAAGTATTACAACAGTTTTAAAATGCTGAGCACTCATCAGCCATTAATAAAGGATTTCCATTATTTTCATTGATATGAAAATCATGTATTAATGGAAAACCTCTATAATTGGCTGATGAGTGCTCAGCATTTTAAAACTGTTGTAATACTTACAACATTTAATAAAATGATGTAGCGTGAAACGATCGTAGCAAATTACCGAAGTTATTCTTGTTGCTTATTCTGATTATATATATATATATATATATATACATATATATAAAATACTTCAGTTAAGTGGATGTAGGGTGAGGAACTCAAAAAGAAAAACAAAAAAACATTTTCACTGTGATATATGTGGTATATCATTCTAGTCTTTATGGTTGATAAATGTAGTCATACAGGAGAAAACCCATCCACTGTGATATACAGAAAAGCCTATTATTAAGGGCCACTGAAAAACACACAAATACAGGGCAAAAAAACCCCTTCCACTGTGAATTATGTGAGAAATCACTTATTATCTCATCATCACTTAACACCAGGGTGATGTCCTAGTTTAACGTTCAATTTAATCAAGGGAAACATTAACATTAAGTGAAAAAGCTGAGAACCACTGATCTAATGCAAACTTTTCTCAGGGGCCCATGGCCCTTCAAATTTTATCGTGGATCCCTGATATACTACTTTGTTATGTTGTCCCCTATAAAATCTTATATGAAATTTCAGGGTCTCTATGGACCTAGTTGAGAACCGCCGCTGGTTTAACATTTAAACCAGCTATGGCAGTGCCCCAGCATGGCCTCAGGTAAAAGGTAATATCTGAACCAAATAGTCAACTTGTTTTATGTTCAAACTGACCACATCTGGCCTCTCACACCCACCCAACAATGTCATTCAAAGATGAATGGTGGTGGGGAAATGAACAGAAAATACACACACAGTTTATTAACTAAATTCGCTCACAAGGCATTGGTCAGCCTGGAGATATTGTGGAAGATACTAGGCGAAACTTTTCGGTTTGAAGGGCAGTTTTTAACATTTAATTTCTAGGTAACTAAAAAATTTTAAACTTCGCATACTGGTAGAATGTGTTTATAAAACATCTTTTTCTCTTGGCTTTATTGAGAAAATTGTATAGTTTGTAAGATATTTGTTGTTTTTTTTCTGCAATTTCAACCAATCACTGATGTCTATTGAGGTAAAAAAAACATTCTGTGCCGTATGAATATGTCCCACGGGATCTTTTCGGTTTGAACGGCAGTTTTTAACATAATTTCTAGGTAACTAAAAAATTTTAAACTTCGCATACTGGTAGAATGTGTTTATAAAACATCTTTTTTTCTTGGCTTTATTGAGAAAATTCTATAGTTTGTAAGATATTTGTTGTTTTTTTTTCTTCAATTTCTGCAATTTCAACCAATCACTGACGTCTATTGATGTAAAAAAAAATATTCTGTGCCGTATGAATATGTCCCTCGTTTAAGAAACAGATTGGGTTTATTTACATTTGTGAAGAAAAAAAGATACCCTTCCCCCCACCCCTAAAACAGATTGAAATGCAATAGATCGATACAAGTGTCATAATTATGGGTGACAATTTCATATGACAACCCTAGAAAAAAACTGCCGTTCAAACCGAAAAGATCCTACTTGCCCAAGGTACTAAACTGGAAGCAAACTTCTTAAACATGCTTGTACCACGACTATACATACATATATATATAAGTGTGTGTGTGCATGTATAATAGTCGTTGGTTATGACAGGGCAGTTATGGGGTTGATAGATCGAGATAGATTAACGATTGTTTTTATGCTTAGTTACAATAAAAAAAAATTACATTAATTTGATGGGTTACGCTACACTGTTGTAGAATACAAATTTATTTTTAACCCTTTAGGGTTCACATTATTCTGCCAAAATTAATCCTTTTTCATCCACATTGTTTTGAACTAATCATGAATTATCTTGTAGTTATGAGATTTTGATGAGGTAGCTGTTGATTTTTAAAACGATATTGTAGGGTTGGTGTGAGAGACCAGATCTGGCCAGTTTGAACATAAAACAGGCAGAATACTTTTGGCCGGATATGGCCGGTTTGAATGCTAAAGGGTTAAACAAGAATGTTGTTGACAATGACTTCAAAGTTACAATCAACAACATTCAAGTTAACATTTATGCTAGAAACAGCAGTTAAGATTATAATTGTAAAGAACCAGTAAAGAAGGAACAGTTTAAGTCAAGTGAGCTGTCTCTTGTGGGACGAAACTGAAAGAATGTTAAGCTCTCCACAAGAAATAGAAGATTAATTTATTTTATGAACGAAAACCAAAACATTACCACCTTTACGTATGTTTGCGGTTCTACGTAAAAAGCTCTATCACTTCGTCTACAAAGGCACCTTCGCCATATCCTTTACCCTCCTCATAATTTTCATCACCAACACCATCATTCACTATCATCGCCGTCACAACATCAGTTCATCATCATCTGGTCCCGTCACCTGGACACTTTCCAGTCGGTTGACCACAAAATTGGTTGTGTCAATGAAACGTTCCACACAGTTGGCGATGCATGACTCGGTGCGACTGTCCAACTTCTGTCCTGTCTTGTCCACGCATATGTCCCAACACTGCTCGTTCAGGGTGTGCACCAGCTGCTGGAATTTCTGCTTCTGGGTTTCAATCTCTAGGAACTGCTGCACGCGCGCATCCTTCAAGACGCTCGACATCGTGCGAAGGAGAGATCGGTAGAGGTGGTCGCGGGTTCAAAGTGTGATATGTCCAAGGTTTGCAAACTGAAAGAAATAGAAAATTGTTCATGTGGTGATGTATGTATGCGACATTATATACTCTTTTACTTGTTTCAGTCATTTGACTGCGGCCATGCTGGAGCACCGCCTTTAGTCGAGCAAATCGACCCCGGGACTTATTCTTTGTAAGCTCAGTACTTATTCTATCGGTCTCTTTTGCCGAACCGCTAAGTGACGGGGACGTAAACACACCAGCATTGGTTGTCAAGCAATGCTAGGGGGACAAACACAGACACACAAACACATACACACACACATATATATATATATATATACATATATACGACAGGCTTCTTTCAGTTTCCGTCTACCAAATCCACACACAAGGCATTGGTCGGCCCGGGGCTATAGCAGAAGACACTTGCCCAAGATGCCACGCAGTGGGACTGAACTCGGAACCATGTGGTTGGTTAGCAAGCTACTTACCACACAGCCACTCCTGTGCCAGATTATACATATATATATATATTTCTTTACTGCCCAGAAGGGGCTAAACATAGAGGGGACAAACAAGGACAGACGAAGGGATTGAGTCGATTATATCGACCCCAGTACGAAACTGGTATTTTATTTATTGACCCCGAAAGGATGAAAGGCAAAGTTGACCTCGGTGGAATTTGAACTCAGAACGTAACGACAGACCGCTAAGCATTTCGCCCGGCGCACTAACGTTTCTGCAAGCTCGCCGCCTATATATATACATATAGGCGCAGGAGTGGCTGTGTGGTAAGTAGCTTGTTTACCAACCACATGGTTCCGGGTTCAGTCCCACTGTGTGGCACCTTGGGAAAGTGTCTTCTACTAAAGCCTCGGGCCGACCAAAGCCTTGTGAGTGGATTTGGTAGATGGAAACTGAAAGAATTCCGTCGTATATATGTATATGTATGTATATATATATATATATATAGATATATATATGCGTGTGTGTGTTTGTTCCCCTAGCATTGCTTGACAACCGATGCTGGTGTGTTTACGTCCCCGGCAAAAGTGACTGATAGAATAAGTACTGGGCTTACAAAAGAATAAGTCCCGGGGTCGAGTTGCTCGATTAAAAGGCGGTGCTCCAGCATGGCCGCAGTCAAATGACTGAAACAAGTAAACAAGTAGATTTCGGCATGTAAAAGCCCCATTCAAAGAAGGTTTAAGTAATACAAAGTAATTAAGGGTTTAGCAACGATTTGCCTCACCACACACCGAATTTAGAAATAGCAGTCAAAGAGTTTTGGCTATTCTTTCTACTTAAAAGGGGGAGATCCCAGTAAAACACCACAGCACTTAAAAGGCAAACAACGGAGGCAAATAGGAAAGAAATGACCTTAATCATTCTATATTAATGTAGAATGATTATCGTCATTTCTTTCTCTTTAGAATAGCCAAAACTCTTTGACTGCTATTTCTAAATTCGGTGTGTGGTGAGGCAAATCGTTGCTAAACCCTTAATTACTTAGTATATATATATATATATAGGTACTATTTAAGAAGAATGGTCCCGGTGTGCGCACTTGTGACTAGTCGATCCTATAACGACTACCAAGCAAAGTAAATAAAACACAAAAACGCAAAATAAGGATCGACTAGTCATGACTAGCTAGTGCCGACACGCGAGTGCGCGCACCGGCACCACTCTTCATATATAGTACCATATATATATATATATATATATATATAGTCTGTAAAAAAAACATAGAATCGAAAGAAGCACACTATGATGTAGAACGGTATATATATATATATATATATATGTATATATATATATATATATATATGTGTGTGTGGATGATGATGCAAAGAGGAAAAATAGAAATCAACAAAATATTAGTGTATGTATAGTTTTCTATTTGAGCGTAGTGTGTAGAGGTAAAATAGTATAATATATATATATATATATATATCTTATAGTTCACCTTTTAGCGATCTGTTCTGTTCTGTGAATGACCCTTAAGTCCTCATCCGAGCAGGTGCCCTTCGCCGAATACGAAACTGTGAATGAAGTATATTCAGTGACATCTGGCGTATAAACGATAAAATCAAGTCCAATAACTCTTGGTCGACAAACGGTTTACTGAGCTTCTTTTACTTCCAGTTATTAATATCCCGAGTGCGGAATCGGGATCTTTTCGGTTTGAACGGCAGTTTTT
The DNA here is from genome assembly GCF_006345805.1 of Octopus sinensis. NCBI lineage: Eukaryota > Metazoa > Mollusca > Cephalopoda > Octopoda > Octopodidae > Octopus > Octopus sinensis. The sequence goes on from NW_021833050.1 coordinate 60,260, forward strand.
AATATAATCTCTAGGTAACTAAAAAAAGGCGATCTTTCGTCTCTAGTAGACCTTTCCGTCGATTTCCGTAAAAAAAATTTTTTTTTTTTACATATGGGCTTGCGGGAACTTTTGAAGTAATATACATACATATACACATACACCGAGTAAAAAATTTCAGTTATCTCTTTCTTTCACACATTACTCTGTCTCTTCACACACACTAACAGAAGCACTTCACTTACACAACATACTGTCTGTCCCCCACACCCCATCAAACACACACACACACATACACACATGTACATCAATGCTCCCCTGGACGGTAACTTCAAAAGAACTTCCCTCGTCATACAATCGCTTTCTCTTAGTCTCTTTCGCTCTCATTACTTCAAAAGTTCCCGCAAGCCCATATGTAAAAAATAAATTTTTTACGGAAATCGACGGAAAGGTCTACTAGAGACGAAAGATTGCCGTAAACTGGTAGAATGTGTTTATAAAACATCTTTTTCTCTTGGCTTTATTGAGAAAATTCTATAGTTTGTAAGATATTTGTTGTTTTTTCTTCAATATCTGCAATTTCAACCAATTACTGACGTCTATTGAGGTAAAAAAAACAAAACATTCTGTGCCGTATGAATATGTCCCTCGTTTAAGAAACAGATTGAGTTTATTTACATTTCTGAAGAAAAAAAGATACCCTTCCCCCACCCCTAACCCTAACCCTAAAACAGATTGAAATGCAATAGATCGATACTAGGGTCATAATTATGGGTGACAATTTCATAGGACACCGCTAGAAAAAACTGCCGTTCAAACCGAAAAGATCCAATATCACCGCTTTTATTAGTTATCTCCCCTTTAATATTTATCTTCTTGTTTTATGTAAACTGACCAATTACCCAGAATCGAAATCTCCATAGACGAAAACGTGGTTTTCTGGTTAAAAAAAAAGTGGGAGGGAGTGGGTTATGTTACCCCCCCCCCCCCGACCAAAAGAATAACAGCCTTCACTTCACACTCCAAAGTAGGAAACGTAAACATGTCCAGCTTGTCCACACAACTGCACCGAAACAACTACAATTCTGGCTGAAGCGGGCCGATGTATGGTTTGCAGGACAATCTTTATATATAAAAGTGAGGTTGTGTGTCTGTCTCCTACGATTTAGATTCCTAACTACTCCCACATTTTGCAGTGCAGTTTAACCAAAACCGCGTATCTTATAGTCGTGATTCATATCGAGCCCTTCTGGGTATTTCTTTCTTCTATCTCATTTTCCCATTCCTGCTTTCATTTCGCCGTTAATACCTTAAATCAGTGCTTTTCAAACTTTTTGCTGGAGTGGAACCCCAAGGAAGCATTCCACTGGCTCGAGGAATGTGTGTATATTCTCTACCTACGCCAGAAACAAAAAGGAAGGTTACCTACCAGGGGTCACTAATGCTAGCATCCTATCCCTGTGCAATAATTTAATAGTCTTATGCACACATATCTGCACAGGAGTCTTTAAAATTACTGGTGATTTTAGCAGTTTTGTAACTTCTTGCGGAACCCCTGGACTGTACTGGCAGAACCCTGGTTGAAAACCACTGCCTTAAATGTTTATTTACTAATCAGCTTGTGTGTTTCACCCGTCGCTACGTTCTGAGTTCAAACTCCGTGCGAGGTTCACTTTTCCTTACATGCTTTTTGGGTCGATAAACTAAGTACCAGTCAAACACTGGGGTCGATGCAATCGACTAATTTCCTATCCCCCAAAATTTCCTACCTTGTGCTGTTAGTGGAAAGGATTGAAAAGGCGGCAAGCTGGCAGAATCGTTAGCGCGCCAAATGAAATGCTTAGTGGTATTACGCCTGTAGCGACGTTCTGAGATCAAATTCCGCCGAGGTTGCCCTCAGCAGAATTTGAACTCAGAACGTCAAGTCGGACGAAATACCGCTACGCATTCCGTCCGGCGTGCTAACGACCGTGCCAGCTTGCCGCCTTAAATAAAGACTATAAAAATAGCATATAAATATTAAGTTAAAAAAAAAAAGAAGAAAAATTGAATGCTGTCCGTGGAACTAGAACCCGCATCGCCTTTAGACATAAGAGATATTGGATCTTTTCCTTTTGAACGGCAGTTTTCAACACAATTTCTAGTTAACTTTAACACTTTAAAACTTCGTATACTGGTAGAATGTGTCAAACCAAGTAAATAAATGAGACACATAACAGTAGTTTTTACAGGTTTTTATTCTCAATTACAAATCAGGAAAACTGGTAGAAATGAAATACAAACATTAATTCCAATTTAATTTTACAGGTGAAATATTTGTAATTATTAGATTCTATTTATTTCTGAAATTTCACTGCAAACAACAACAACATACTTTTCCTTTTTTATTTTGCTCAGTTTTACAGAGAAAGCATTTACAGTCATAAACTCGCTTTATACTTGCAATAATGTAAAGCCATCATCATCATCATCGTTTAACGTCCGCTTTCCATGCTAGCATGGGTTGGACGGTTCAACTGGGGTCTGGCAAGCTCGAAGGCTGCACCAGGCCAGTCAGATCTGGCAGTGTTTCTACAGCTGGATGCCCTTCCTAACGCCAACCACTCCGAGAGTGTAGTGGGTGTTTTTATGTGCCACCGACACAGGTGCCAGACGAGGCTGGCGAACGGCCATGCTCGGATGGTGTTACGTGCCCTCAGCACGGAGGCCAGTCGATGCGGTACTGCCTATGGTCACGTTCGGATGGTTTTCTTGTGCCACCGGCACTGGTACCACAAGGATACAAATTCCATTGATGTTCATCGTGATTATAAAAGATAATTTTGTTTGTAAATGTTATCCCAAGGTGATCTTATGGTCTTACGGCTATATTTATAGGCACATCATCATCATTCTTCAATATCCATGGGTTAGATGCTTTGACCAGGGCAGGCAAGCCAGGAACCGCACCTGGTTCCAGTCTGATTTGGTTTGGCTTCTACTGCTGGATGACCTTCCTAATATGCCAACCACTTATATTGATTATCAGTTGCAGAAACAATCATTAATAGATTAAAGAAATACCGCAAAAGAAAATTGAAATGTAACCTAATCATATGGCGTAGGAGTGGCTGTGTGGTAAGTAGCTTGTTTACCAACCACATGGTTCCAGGTTCAGTCCCACTGCATGGCACCTTGGCCAAGTGTCTTCTACTATAGCCTTGGGCTGACTAAAACCTTGTGAGTGGATTTGGCAGACGGAAACTGAAAGAAGCCCGTCATATATATGTATATATATATGTTTGTGTGTCTGTGTTTGTCCCCCTAGCATTGCTTGACAACCGATGCTGGTGTGTTTATGCCCCCGTTAATTAGCGGTTCGGCAAAAGAGACCGATAGAATAAGTACTGAGCTTACAAAGAATAAGTCCTGGGGTCGATTTGCTCGACTAAAGGCGGTGCTCCAGCATGGCCGCAGTCAAATGACTGAAACGATTAACAGAGTAAAAAGAGTATTCTTCTTCATTATTATAGCTGTTGTTTCCAGCAGCACCAATACTCACTACAATCATCATCATCATCGTCATTACAACATCAGTTCATCTTTGGCTCGGCCATCTCCTGGACACTTTCCAATCGGTTGAGTATGAAATCAGCCATATCAATGAAACATTCCGCACAGTTGGCGATGCGTAACTCGGCTTGACCGTCCGGCCCCTGCCTAGTCCTGTCCACACACGTACGTCCCATCGTTGCTCATTCAGGTTGTGAATCAGCGGCTGGAACTTCTGCTTTTGTGGTTAGATCCTCGGGATCTGCTGCACGCATGCATCCTTCAAGATGTTCGACATCATAAGGAAGCGAGATTGGTGGAAATTCATGTGATTTCAAGTGAGACGTGGCCAGTTTGCAGACTGAAAGAAATTGAAAAAAAAGAGTTATTGTGAAGAAAATATGTTTGGTTCGATTTTATACACACACACACTGCCATTTCACTGGAATCATTCATTGATTCATATGGTAAATACTATTATATATATTTCTTTACTACCCACAAGGGGCTAAACATAGAGGGGACAAACAAGGACAGACAAAGGGATTAAGTCGATTATATCGACCCCAGTGCGTAACTGGTACTTTATTTATCGACCCCGAAAGGATGAAAGGCTAAGTTAACCTCGGCGGAATTTGAACTCGGAACGTAACGACAGACGAAATACGGCTGCGCATTTCGCCCGGCCTGCTAATGTTTCTGCCAGCTCGCTGCTGTAAATACTATTATATACTGACAGTCAGGATTTAACCAGCGGCCACGATCAGACTGGTGCTTTCTACATGCCACCGGCACAGAAGCCAGTCAAGGCGGCGCTGGCATGGAAGCCAGTCAAGGCGGCGCTGGCATTGACCACATTCGGATGGTTCATTTTATATGCCGCCAGCTCAGAAGCCAGTCAAGGCAGCGCTGGCATCGGCCACGTTTGGATGGTGCTTTTTACATGCCACCGGCCCAGGGATCACAACTACAGTTTCCATTGATTTTTGATGTTGGTGTACTTGACTCAATGGATCTCCTCAAGCACAGGGTCGAAATGGTGTTTCTTTACTTGCCCCCCGCACAGGAGTCAGTCCAGCGGCCCTGGCAGGCAACTGCCAGGTGCCAGTCATAGGATTGGTTTCAAAACTAGGTGAACAAATAAGCATTACATTTGACAGAATAATTTGAACGTTAACGGGTTCATATATATTGCACACTTCAAAAACGACACTTTATATTAAAACTAGCAGTATCGCCCGGCGTTGCTTGGGTTTGTAAGGGAAATAACTATATAAGCATCTTTAGAGATGTAAAGTATAATAGCCATCTCAATGTGGTTAACCACAAAGGGGGGGGGGGGTGTTACTGTAGCTTTTTACGTTCTGAGATTTAATAATACATTTTTAGAGAGTTACTTCCCTTATATAAACCGAGCGAAAATGCATTAAAAATACGGAAAAATAATGGTAAATTTTTTTTAAAATCATAGACTCATCGTAGACGCGCGCTAATACCCAGAAGGGCTCGATATGAATGACGACTATAAGATACCTGGTTTTGGTTAAACTGCACCGCAAAATGTGGGAGTAGTTAGGAATCTAAATCGTAGGAGACTGACACACAACTTGACTTTTATATATAAAGAAGACTAGCAGTATCACCCGGCGTTGCTTGGGTTTGTAAGGGAAATAACTATATAAGCATTTTTAGAGAGTTATAGCCAAAAAATAGCAAAAAAATGCATTAAAATGGAAAAAAAAGTGATGGTAAATTTTTTTTTAAATCGTTGACTCATCGTAGACATTTTTAGAGAGTTACTTCCCTTACATTAAAAAAATATGCATTAAAATGGAAAAAAATGATGGTAAATTATTTTAAAATTGTAGACTGATCGTAGACGCGTGCTAATACCCAGAAGGGCTTGATATGAATCACGACTATAAGATACCCGGGCTTGGTTAAACTGCACCGCAAAATGTGGGCGTAGTTAGGAATCTAAATCCTAGGAGACAGACAGCACACAACCTCTCTTTTATATATAAAGATTACAAAGCAGAACAAATTGGTACAAACTTTGAAAATAGTCACCTTCTGCAGCTTTGATTATCCGTCGCATTGTTGTACGAGGAACGCCAATTTCCTGAGACAGTCTCCGCACGGATTTCTTCGGACTTTTCTGAAGTTCATTTATCACAGATACACGTGTTTCGTTTGATATCACGGGGCGACCACTTCGAAGTTTGTCGTGCACACTGCCCGTTGCACGGAACTTTTGGACTAATCGACCGACTGTTGTATGCGACACGGCTTTGCCAGGATGCTTTTGGTTGAAGGTTTCGGCAACAGTTCTGTTTGTTGCACCATCGCGACCAGACAGGAAAATAAGTTCAACACGCTCCGGGATTGTCAAAGACATGCTTCAATTATTCTGAAATTGAATAAAATAAGAGAATGGTGAAACACACACATACTTGTATATGAATAATAATAATAATAATAATAAAATGAATAATAATAATAATCCTTTCTACAATAGGCACAAGACCTGAATGTTGGGGACTCTCTCTACTCCATGCTGGAGCACCGCCTTTAGTCAAGCAAATCGACCCCAGTACTTATTCTATCGGTCGCTTTTGCCGAACCGCTAAGTTACGGGGACGTAAACACACCAGCATCGTTTGTCAAGCAATGCTAGGGGGGCAAACACAGACACACAAACACACACATATATATATATATATATATGACAGGCTTCTTTCAGTTTCCGTCTACCAAATCCACTCACAAGGTATTGGTCGGCCCGGGGCTATAGCAGAAGACACCTGGCCAAGATGCCACGCAGTGGGACTGAACCCGGAACCATGTGGTTGGTAAGCAAGCTACTTACCACACAGCCACTCCTGCGCCTTGTATATGAATAATAATAATAATAATAATGATAAAAATAATAATCCTTTTTACAATAGGCACACGACCTGAAATTTGGGGACTCTCTCTCTACTCTTTTACTCGTTTCAGTCATTTGACTGCGGCCATGCTGGACACTGCCTTCTAGTCAAGTAAATCGACCCCAGGACTTATTCTTTGTAAGCCTAGTACTTATTCTATCGGTCTCTTTTGCCGAACCGCTAAGTTATGGGGACGTAAACACGCCACCATCGGTTGTCAAGCAATGGTGGAGGGAAAAACACAGACACACAAACATACACGCACATACAATATATACGATGGGCTTCTTCCAGTTTCTGTCTACCAAATCCACTCACAAGGCATTGGTCGGCCCGAGGCTATAGTAGAAGACACTTGCCCAACCGTGTGGTTGGGAGTTCATTAAAAGATAATTCTAAACGTTACAAGGAAACAAAGACGATAGGAGGGCGGGGACACACTCTTGAATGTATGCCCTGAAAATGTAATGCCAGTAAAAAAGTAAAAAAACGGGAAAATCGCGACCAAAACAGAAATTCCCTCCTAAAACCCGCCGTAATTAGTTCTTAATTGCGAAAACATGTGTCCGGTTGTCTGAAAACTTGTGTCCGTTTCTGAATGTGAGGATAGCGTGCAAATGTTACAAAATAAGGTACATTTTTACATTAACATTACCTGAAATAAAATATATAAGTATACAAATAGATAGGTTACCTTTTCGTGGGAAAATAAAATGAATGGGGGTTCGTGTGTCCGGTTTGGTTGGAACCACAAGAAACCGACATCGACCAGAAATACGGAAAGGAAGGCCTGAACGAAGTCCCATCTGGCGGTTAACAATTGCAGTAAAACACAAGTTCGACAACTCTTGGTTGACTGACAACATTGGTTCTTTCTGTTGTGTCTCGGCAGAGTCACTCTCTTTCAGTGCCTTCGGCAAAATTTCCACATTTTTTTCTTACCTTTATTTTTCGGTAAAAATAAGAAAAAAAAAAAAGTAGAGGATCTTTTCGGTTTGAACGGCAGTTTTTTCTAGCGGTGTCATATGAAATTGTCACCCATAATTATGACCCTAGTATCGATCTATTGCATTTCAATCTGTTTTAGGGTTAGGGGTGGGGGGAAGGGTATCTTTTTTCCTTCACAAATGTAGATAAATCCAATCTGTTTCTTAAACGAGGGAAATATTCATACGGCCCAGAATGTTTTTTTTACCTCAATAGACGTTACTGATTGGTTGAAATTGCAGAAATTGAAGAAAACAACAACAAATATCTTACAAACTATAGAATTTTCTCAATAAAGCCAAGAGAAAAAGATGTTTTATAAGCACATTCTACCAGTATACAAAGTTTAAAAGTGTTTAGTTACCTAGAAATTATGTTAAAAACTGCCGTTCAAACCGAAAAGAATTCTACCAGTGTCCGAAGTTTGAAAGGGTTTAGTTACAAAACTTATTTTTTGAATCTGTCGGTCCAAAAGTATAGACCCTCTCCTAAATATTGTGTCCCTTTCTCTTTACATTTTCCTCCCCACCCCACAACCTGTCGGTAAACCTTCCCTCTCCCCCTCTTTTCTCTCACACTTCGCCTTTCCCTTCAACTAACCACGTGATACATTTGGCCTTATAGATTTTTCTCTACTTCCCCCTCACTTCTCTACTCACATTCTTCCCCTCTCTCTCTCATTTTACTTCCCTTCTCTAACTAAGGAATATACCGATTTTTCTGATGGACTATATATTTCTTCTTCACTTGTTTATTATTATTCTTATTTTATGTCCATTGTCTGAAATGTTTTTCACATACCTATTTCTTTATTACCCACAAGGGGCTAAACACAGAGCGGACAAACAAGGACAGACAAATGGATTAAGTCGATTACATCGACCCAGTGCGTAACTGGTACTTATTTAATCGACCCCGAAAGGATGAAAGACAAAGTCGACCTCGGCGGAATTTGAACTCACAACGTAACGGCAGACGAAATACCGCTAAGCATTTCGCCCGACGTGCTCACATACCTATTTCTTTATTACCCACAAGGGGCTAAACACAGAGCGGACAAACAAGGACAGACAAATGGATTAAGTCGATTACATCGACCCAGTGCGTAACTGGTACTTATTTAATCGACCCCGAAAGGATGAAAGGCAAAGTCGACCTCGGCGGAATTTGAACTCAGAACGTAACGGCAGACGAAATACCGCTAAGCATTTCGCCCGACGTGCTCACATACCTATTTCTTTATTACCCACAGGGGCTAAACACAGAGGGGACAAACAAGGACAGACAAAGGATTAAGTCGATTACATCGACCCCAGTGCGTAACTGGTACTTAATTTATCGACCCCGAAAGGATGAAAGACAAAGTCGACCTCGGCGGAATTTGAACTCACAACGTAACGGCAGACGAAATACCGCTAAGCATTTCGCCCGACGTGCTCACATACCTATTTCTTTATTACCCACAAGGGGCTAAACACAGAGCGGACAAACAAGGACAGACAAATGGATTAAGTCGATTACATCGACCCAGTGCATAACTGGTACTTAATTTATCGACCCCGAAAGGATGAAAGGCAAAGTCGACCTCGGCGGAATTTGAACTCAGAACGTAACGACAGAGGAAATACCTATTTCTTTATTACACACAAGGGGCTAAACACAGAGGGGACAAACAAGGACAGGCATAGGTATTAAGTCGATTACATCGACCCCAGTGCGTAACTGGTACTTATTTAATCGACCCCGAAAGGATGAAAGACAAAGTCGACCTCGGCGGAATTTGAACTCACAACGTAACGACAGAGGAAATACCGCTAAGCATTTCGCCTGACGTGCTAACGATTCTGCCAGCTCGCCGCCTCAAAAACATTGACTACTTTTGCAAAGATTGAACCTTTGTTAAAGAGGTTCATGCATTATTATGTCCATGACTTTACCCACAAGACCATTGAGACAACAACTGTATGTTTTTCACATACCACCAGCACAAGTGCTAGTAAAGCGACGCAGGTAATGATCACACTCGAATGATGCTATTACGTGCCAGTGGCACAGAGGCCAGTTTGTCGCTCTGGCAACGATCATGCTCGTATGGTATTCTTAGCACTCCACTAGCATGGATGCCAGTCATCGAATTTGATTTCGATTTCACTTGCCTCAACAGGTCTTCGCAAGCAGAGTTTAGTGTCCAATGAAGGAATGGTACTCATAAGTGGGCTGGTTACACCCCTGAAGGCGGCAAGCTGGCAAAAACGTTAGCACGCCGGGCGAAATGCTTAGCGGTATTTCGTCTGCCGTTACGTTGTGAGTTCAAATTCCGCCGAGGTCGACTTTGCCTTTCATCCTTTCGGGGTCGATAAATTAAGTACCAGTTACGCACTGGGGTCGATGTAATCGACTTAATACCTATGTCTGTCCTTGTTTGTCCCCTCTATGTTTAGCCCCTTGTGGGTAGTAAAGAAATAGGTATTTCGTCTGCCGTTACGTTCTGAGTTCAAATTCCGCCGAGGTCGACTTTGCCTTTCATCCTTTCGGGGTCGATAAATTAAGTACCAGTTGTGCACTGGGGTCGATGTAATCGACTTAATACCCATGTCTGTCCTTGTTTGTCCCCTCTATGTTTAGCCCCTTGTGGGTATAAAGAAATAGGTATTTCGTCTGCCGTTACGTTCTGAGTTCAAATTCCGCCGAGGTCGACTTTGCCTTTCATCCTTTCGGGGTCGATAAATTAAGTACCAGTTACGCACTGGGGTCGATGTAATCGACTTAATACCTATGTCTGTCCTTGTTTGTCCCCTCTGTGTTTAGCCCCTTGTGGGTAATAAAGAAATAGGTTACACCCCTGGCATAGGCCACGAGATTATGGTCTCACTTGGGCTTGCCGAGTCTTCTGGAGCGCAGCATATTTCCAGAGGTCCCGGTCACTATTCATTGCCTCGGTGAGGCCCAATGTTTGAAAGTTATGCTTCACCACTTCATCCCAGATATACCTCTTCCAGATGTTCCCTCAACCACTAGGGTGTGGCACTTTTTCACACAGCTATCCAAATCCATTCTCACCACATGGCCATACCAGCGCAGTCATCTCTCTTGCACACCACATCTGATGCTTCTTAGGTCCAACTTTTCTCTCAAGGTGGCAGAAACGTTAGCACGCCGGACGAAATGCATAGCGGTATTTCGTCTGCCGTTACGTTCTGGGTTCAAGTTCCGCCGAGGTCGACTTTGCCTTTCATCCTTTCGGGGTCGATTAAATAAGTACCAGTTACGCACTGGGGTCGATATAATCGACTTAATCCGTCTGTCTGTCCTCGTTTGTCCCCTCTGTGTTTAGCCCCTTGTGGGGAGCAAAGAAATAGGTATTTCGTCTGCCGCTACGTTCTGAGTTCAAATTCCGCCAAGGTCGACTTTGCCTTTCATCCTTTCGGGGTCGATTAAATAAGTACCAGTTACGCACTGGTGTCGATATAATCGACTTAATCTGTTTGTCTGTCCTTGTTTGTCCCCTCTGTGTTTAGCCCCTTGTGGGGAGCAAAGAAATAGGTATTTCGTCTGCCGTTACGTTCTGAGTTCAAGTTCCGCCGAGGTCGACTTTGCCTTTTATCCTTTCGGGGTCGATTAAATAAGTACCAGTTACGCACTGGAGTCGATGTAATCGACTTAATCCGTTTGTCAATTTCATATGACACCACTAGAAAAAAACTGCCGTTCAAACCGAAAAGATCCCTTTTATTACTTTCGGTCACCTCTTCCTAGCCCTTCTCCTTACGCTAACGTCCATCGTTACGTCTGCCTCTTCATTCACTCCTTACCCGTCTGCTAGCCCTCATCCACAGGCATTGAACATCAGTCCTAACACAGTTGTCTCCCTCGCACGTTCCATTCAATTCCTCTCGAACAATCCCCCATCTTATCTTTGCCTTGTCATTCGTGCATATGAAATGGTTACTCATCCAAGGGAGCATACTTGCTTTATTTCTTCGTATTACTCTTTTACTCTCTTTTACTTGTTTCAGTCATTTGACTGCGGCCATGCTGGAGCACCGCCTTTTAGTCGAGCAAATCGACCCCGGGACTTATTCTTTTTTGTAAGCCCAGTACTTATTCTATCGGTCTCTTTTACTTGTTTCAGTCATTTGACTGCGGCCATGCTGGAGCACCGCCTTTTAGTCGAGCAAATCGACCCCCAGGACTTATTCTTTTGTAAGCCCAGTACTTATTCTATCGGTCTCTTTTTGCCGAACCGCTACGTAACGGGGACGTAAACACACCAGCATCGGTTGTCAAGCAATGCTAGGGGGACAAACACAGACACACATACATATATATATATATATACGACGGGCTTCTTTCAGTTTCTGTCTACCAAATCCACTCACAAGGCATTGGTCGGCTCGAGGCTATAGCAGAAGACACTTGCCCAAGATGTCACGCAGTGGGACTGAACCCGGAACCATATGGTTGGTAAGCAAGCTACATACCACACAGCCACTCCTGTGCCTATATAAATTTAAATTTAAATTTAAAATGAGGGTGTGAAATTAGATATTAATTTAATTAACATCAATTTCACGCCTGTGGTGTAGCATATAAAAAAAACGAAGATTCAGTAAAATTGTATTATATACATATTAGAGGGAAACCACTATGTGGACACCCTTATACTAGAAATAGATCCGCTTTGGTCTTACCCTAAGAAATGTTCTCAAGAACATAAAGCTACCTCTGCCGTTATGTTCTGCGTTCAAATTCCGCCGAGGTGAACTTTGCCTTTCATCCTTTCAGGGTCGATGAATAAAGTACCGGTTACACACTGGGGTCGATGTAATCGAATTAATCCCTTTGTCTGTCTTTGTTTGTCCCCTCTATGTTTAGCCCCTTGTGGGCAATAAAGAAATACTTATTATTTATACTAGGTCTGATCAATAAGTATCCGGACTGTTGCTATAGTAACGAAGCTAAAGCATGCAGAGTGAAGCCACTTAGCACAGATTGACCTTGACCTTTGCTGTGTCTCTTATTGCTGGTTGTCAAGTGATGGTGGGGGACTGCAGTAAGGCGGCGAGCTGGCAGAAACGTTAGCACGCTAGGCGAAATGCCTAGCAGTATTTTGTCTGCCGCTACGTTCTGAGTTCAAATTCTGTCGAGGTCGACTTTGCCATTCATCCTTTTGGGGTTGTTTAAATAAGTAGCAGTTACGCACTGGGGTCGATATTATCGACTTAATCCGTTTGTCTGTCCTTGTTTGTCCCCTCTATGTTTAGCCCCTTGTGGGTAGTAAAGAAATAGGTATTTCATCTGCTGCTACGTTCTGAGTTCAAATTCCGCTGAGGTCGACTTTGCCTTTCATCCTTTCGGGGTCAATTAAATAAGTACCAGTTACGCACTGGGGTCGATGTAATCGACTTAATCCGTTTGTCTGTCCTTGTTTGTCCCCTCTATGTTTAGCCCCTTGTGGGTAGTAAAGAAATAGGTGGGGGACAGACACAAGTACAATGACACACACACATGGTCTGATCAAAGAAGCATGGAAAACGGATGTTAAACGATGATGATGATGATGTATGTAAGATCATATTTATTATATTGTGGAGGCGCAATGGCCCAGTGGTCAGGGCAGCGGACTCGCGGTCATAGGATCGCGGTTTCGATTCCCAGACCGGGCATTGTGAGTGTTTATTGAGCGAAAACACCTAAAGCTCCACGAGGCTCCAGCAGGGGATGGTGGTGATCCCTGCTGTACTCTTTCACCACAACTTTCTCTCACTCTTACTTCCTGTTTCTGTTGTACCTGTATTTCAAAGGGCCGGCCTTGTCACTCTCTGTGTCACGCTGAATATTCCCGAGAACTACGTTAAGGGTACACGTGTCTGTGGAGTGCTCAGCCACTTACACGTTAATTTCACGAGCAGGCTGTTTCGTTGATTCGGATCAACCGGAACCCTCGTCGTCGTAACCGACGGAGTGCTTCCATTATATCTAAAAGTTTTTGTTATACTTGGGTCTGGTCATATTTTGCCAATGAAACCCATGTGCTTGATCTTCACTTTAGCTGCATTATTATTAATATTTCAGTGTCTTTGTCTAAGCTTTCTTGTCAGACACCCCTGTGACATCTTCAGCAACTCTCAACCCCATGTGTCTCTTCTTGTTTTACTTATTCCATTTTGCCTTTCTGAATGGTATAAGCAGCACCAGAGAAGATAACAAGTTGGGATAACAAGTTGCTGAAGAGGTCACAGGATGTGTGATGAAAGAGCTGAGACAAAGACACTAAAATAATAATAATAATAAGAAGAAGAAGAAGAAGAAGAAGAAGTAGAAGAAGAAGAAGAAAGATAGATGCGAATAGGCCAGACATCATAGTAAAAGACTTCAGACAAAGAACATGCCTCCTTATTGATATGACTATCCCAATCAATATAAACGTATCTGTCAAGACCTACCAAAAACTGAGCAAATATAAAGATCTGGAAATAGAAATCAGCAAAATGTGGAACCTGAAGACTAAAACAATACCTGTTGTCATAGGTGCCCTGGGAATGATAGCAAAAGGGGCTGATTGCTACCTAACTCAGATATCAGGAAACCTCCAAAATGGCAGAAATTCAAAAGATAGTGCTCATGGGAACTGCTCATATCCTACGCAAAATACTTTCTATGTAATCTCAAGTTTTAAAACAAACAATTTTCGTATGGTTTTTTTAGACACTCACTAGTACAACTCTAAGTACAAAACCAAATATATGGCACACTAGGCATAACAACAACATGAACTTCCAACCTGTTGGCTCTTGAGGTCTCTGGGTGAGACTTGGAGCAAAAGTCAAATATAGAATAATAATGATAATGATAATAATAATACAGCTGAAGTAAAGACAAAACATAAAGTGTGTGTGTGTTTAATTGGCAAAAGATGACCGTTTCAACACATCAGGAATCTTCCAAAATAAATATATTGGGTTGTCCGGAAAGTTTGTGCCGATTTATAGTAGCTTACCTTTCGACTTATTTTAGAACATGGTCGAGTCCATAAAATAGGATTTGACTACACCTCCATTTAGAGCACAGTTTAAGCTATCTTTTCGTGGAAGAAGGTTTATGTTCCTATAACCTGTGTTAATTCTGTAACCCTTTAAAATGGAAGATAAGAAAGTTCATTTTCGGCACTTGATGCTTTGGGAACCAGACAAAAATTGCTGCAGCTCGGCTGGGATGTGTTATCCCACCCTCCATATTCACCAGATATTGCTCCTTCGGATTTCCACTTATCCAGGTCTCTGCAGAATAGTCATAATGGTAAAAATTTCAATTCCTTGGATGACGTAAAAAAATACCTTGATGAATTGTTTGTCATGAAACCACCTCAAATCTGGGAAGAGGGTATTTTCAAGTTAAAGGAAAGATGGAGACGCATTGTGCAACAAAATGGTTCATATTTCGTTGATTAAAAATGTAATGGCAAGTATTTATCGACCTTTTCCTTTCCTTTAAAAATCGGCATGAACTTTCCTGACAACCCAATATATAAACTTCTTATAGTTTAATCCAATAAGAGAATTTCTTATACGAGATGAAAGAAGTATTTATACTGGGAAGTAATGCTTATTGCAGGTGTAGGCGTGGCTGTGTGGTAAGTAGCTTGTTTACCAGCCACATGGTTCCAGGTTCAGTCCCACTGTGTGGCACCTTGGGCAAGTGTCTTCTACTGTAGCCTCAGCCCAACCAAAGCCTTGTGAGTGGATTTGGTAGACGGAAACTGAAAGAAGCCCATCGTATATATGTATATATATATATATATATGTGTGTGTGTGTGTCTGTCCCCCTTGCATTGCTTGACAACCGATGCTGGTGTGTTTATGTCCCCATTACTTAGCGGTTCGGCAAAAGAGACTGATAGAATAAGTACTGGGCTTGCAAAAGAATAAGTCCCCGGGTCGAGTTGCTCGATTAAAAGGCGGTGCTCCAGCATGGCCGCAGTCAAATGACTGAAACAAGTAAAAGAGAGTTCTATAAGAACAGATGATACAACAATTTTAACCCCAGGAAGATGCCTCCTCCAGCTGGGTATTCAGTGCACTTTGCACTGATATATATATTGCAAGCGAGGAGTATGCACCACTGAGGATGATCAAATAAGATGGGAATCATATGATATGATGGTCTCCGAGCTAAGATAGTATGAAGTTCTCTTCCTGCTTGCAATATATATTAGGTGTGAAGTGCACTGAATAATTAGCTTGAGGTATCGTCCTCAAGGCGGTGAGCTGGCAGAATCGTTAGCATGCCGGGCGAAATGCTTAGCAGTATTTCGTCTGCTGTTACGTTCTGAGTTCAAATTCCGCCGAGGTCGACTTTGCCTTTCATCCTTTCGGGGTCGATAAACAAAGTACCAGTTACGCACTGGGGTCAGTGTAATCGACTTAATTTGTTTGTCTGTCCTTGTTTGTTCCCTTGTGAGTAGTAAAGAAATAGGTATTGTCCTCCTGGGGTTAAAATAGCAGTATTGTCTGTTCTTATAGAACACCTACATTTAGGTGGTGACAGACTTTACTTCTCAGTATACTGCTTTCATCTCGAGTGGAGATTTTCTTAATGGACAAGTTTGCTAGTTGCAAAACCAGTAGTGGAAGCACATGGTCTAGTGGTTAGAGCAGCAGACTTGCGGTCGAGGGATCGCGAGTTCGAATCTCAGACCGGACGATGTGTGTGTTTATGAGCGAAACACCTAAGCTCCACGTGGCTTCGGCAGAAGATAATGGCGAAACTTTTGCTGACACTTTTGCCACAACTTTCTCTCGCTCTTTCTTCCTACATCTTGCAGCTCAACTGCGATGGACTGGCGTCCTGTCCAGGTGGGGAACCTATACGCCAAGGAAATCGGCTCTTATGAGCCAGGCATGGCTCAAGAAGGAACAAACAACAACATGCATGCATACATATATACACACATGCATGTATGCATAGTGGAGGCACATGGCCTAGTTGTTAGAACAGCAGACTCGCGGTCGAGGGTTCGAATCTCAGACCGGGTGATGTGTGTGTTTATGAACGAAACACCTAAGCTCCATGCGGCTCCGGCAGAAGGTAATGGCGAAACTTCTGCTGACTCTTTTGCCACAACTTTCTTTTACTCTTTCCTCCTGCATCTTGCAGCTCACCTGCGACGGACCGGCGTCCCGTCCAGGTGGGGAACCTATATGCCACGGAAACCGGCCCTTATGAGCCACGCATGGCTTGAGAAGGAACAAAGAACAACAACACTGTTTTTCTGTATATTGAGAACTGGGTTAGACTACTGCTATGTCTAGCAAATGAATATCCTTCACTGAGCATAATCAAACTAGATTGAAATCACGTGATATGATGTTCTCTGAGCTACAATAGTCGGGAGTTCTCTCCCTGCTTGCAATATATATCGAGTGTGAAATACACTGAATAATCAGCTGGTGGAGGGGTCTTAAAATGGTCGTATTATCTGTTCTTAAAGAACACCCACATTTAGGTGGATATAAACGTTACCTCTTGCAGGATGTGTGATGAAAGAGCTTAGACAAAGACACTAAAATAATAATAATAATAATAATAATAATAATAAGAAGAAGAATACCTGTTGTCATAGGTGCCCTGGGAATGATAACAAAAGGGGCTGATTGCTACCTAACTCAGATACAAGGAAACCCAAAAATGGCAGAAATTCAAAAGATAGAGCTCATGGGAACTGCTCATATCCTACGCAAAATACTTTCTATGTAATCTCAAGTTTTAAAACAAACATAATTTTCTTATGGTTTTTTAGGTATTCACTAGTACAACACTAAGTACAAAACCAAATATATGGCACACTAGGCATAACACCAACATGAACTTCCAACTTGTTGTCTCTTGAGGTCTCTGGGTGAGACTTGGAGCAAAAGTCAAACATAGAATAATAATAATAATGATAATAATAATACAGCTGAAGTAAAGACAAAACATAAAGTGTGTGTGTGTTTAATTGGCAAAAGATGACCGTTTCAACACATCAGGAATCTTCCAAAATAAATATATTGGGTTGTCCGGAAAGTTTGTGCCGATTTATAGTAGCTTACCGTTTGACTTATTTTAGAACATGGTCGAGTCCATAAAATAGGATTTGACTACACCTCCATTAAGAGCACAGTTTAAGACTTGGAGCAAAAGTCAAACATACAGAAATTTGTCATTGGTCAGTCTTTGATGTTGCAAAACAAGGTCTTCCAGCTGTGTCCATCCCTCTTATATTCAGACGCTGTATTTTAGACGACATAGATCCCAAAGCATTCTTTCATTTATAAAGTAACACGGATGTCAATACAGAAAACAAGTTTGGATTCAGAAATGCAAAATGTTCACCAGAAATCAAGGAAAAAGAAAAACAAAATGTCCATTGGAAGCACTACGACTGCCCAACATTGCTCATTTTAATTTGGTTAAAAGGTTAAGATTTTTGAAAAATTTCAGAATATTTTAAGCAAGAATTTAGAAACCCTTTAAGCTACATAAAAATTCATTTTCCATTTTGGTAATTCAAAACATGAATACCAAACACGCTGCACCACATCTCAAAGATTATTGTCAAATGCATTTTTCTGTTTGGTTTGCAATTATGCGGATTCAGTTGTTGAAACAAATTTTGTGGTGTTCAAGGAGAGTCGTTAGACCAAAATTAATTACACACACTGGTTCAATTCCACTCTTTTATTATTGGTAAATTAGTTAAATATCTAAGCAATTAACTAATTAATCTTTTGTTTAATTTGTTGCCTCGTACTACCAACTCGCTAAAAAAAAACCTGATAAGAAAATATGCTACTCTACCAATTGTGGAACTAAAAAAATATATAAACCCAAAATCCAAATCTAAATCAATTCAAAATCGAAATCGATCAACATCAATGGAAATTGTAGCTGTGATACCAGTGCCAGTGGCACGTGAGAGGACCATCCAGACATGGCCATTGCCAGCACCGCCCTGACTGGCCTCCATGCCGATGGCACGTAAAAAGCACCATCTGATCATGGCCATTTGCCAGCCTTGTCTGGCACCTGTGCTGGTGGCACGTAAAAAGCACCATCCGATCGTGGCCATTGCCAGCTTCGCCTGGCCTCCGTGCTGGTGGCACGTAAAAAGCACCATCCAATCGTGGCCATTGCCAGCCTTGCCTGGCCTCTGTGCCGGTAGCATGTAAAAAGCACCATCCGATCGTGGCCGTTTGCCAGCCTCCCCTGGCAAATTAATTAGTAATCCTAATTGTAGATCAATTAACTTTTCTTACAGCAAGTTAAATGTTGGTTTCAAATTTCGACACAAGGCCAGCAATTTCAGATGGGGGAGTAAGTTGATTGCATTGTATTATATTTTTATAGTTAAATATTATTAGGTTTTGTATAAAGTATAAAGTGGAGGGCGAGCTGGCAGAAATGTTAGCAAGCCGGGCGAAATGGTTTGTGTTATTTCGTCCGCTGCTGCGTTCTGAGTTCAAATTCCGCCGAGGTCGCCTTTGCCTTTCATCCTTTCGGGGTCGATAAATTAAGTACCAGTTACGCACTGGGGTCGATGTAATCGACTTAATTCCTTTGTCTGTCCTTGTTTGCCCCCTCTATGTTTAGCCCCTTGTGGACAATAAAATAAAATTAGGTTTTGTATAAAAAAATTGTTAAAATATTTTGTGCATTGTAGAAGTATAAATAATATATTTCACATAAATTTTAACAACAAAATTTTATATAAATCCCAGTTGATAACCACAGGCCTAGAATTAGTAGCACAGGATTTTGGACAATTTGTTAATCCTAGTAAAACCAAATTCATTGATCACAACCAAGAAGGGTCCATCACCAACATCAGAGGAGATTCCATCAATCAAGTTGATGATTTCTTGTACTTTGGTTCTGAAATAGTCTAAAATGAAAAAGACTTAAAAACTTGGACAGTCAAAGCATGGTCAGCCCTAAACAACCGAGAGAATCAAGTAAATCAACCCTGTCCAACTACCTGAAGAGGATTTTTTTCTGTACAATGGTAGAGTCAGTCCTTTTATATGGAACAACAGCTTGGATGCTTACCAAACAACTGGAATCCAAGCTAGATGGGACTTAAACCTGAATGTTAAGGGCAGTCTTAACCCTTTAGGGTTCACATTATTCTGCCAAAATTAATGCTTCTTCATCTATATTGTTTTGAACTAATCATGCATTATCTTGTAGTTATGAGATTTTGATGAGGTAGCTGTTAATTTTGAAGGTGATATTGTAGGGTTGGTGTGAGAGGCAAGATATGGCCAGTTTGAACATAAAACAGGCAGAATACTTTCGGCCGGATATGGCCGGTTTAAATGCTAAAGGGTTAAACATGTCTAGGAGATCTCATCTCACCAAGAAACAGTTGTGTGGAGATCTCTTACCGGTTTCAACTATTATAAAGCAAAGATGTGTTTTGTGGGTCACTGCTGGGGACCCACAAGTAACCTGCTCCTATGGATGTCAAAGCATGATCGTATTCATCTGAACACAATGTATGTAGATCAACTCACCAAGGACACTGGATGCCTCCCCGAGAACCTCCCTCAACCAATGCAGGACTGTGACAGATGGCATGCACAGGTTAGAAACGTCTAAACATACTCAACCAGATGATTATCATGATATCTCTTTTCTCTCGTTTACTTGTTTCAGTCATTTGACTGCGGCCATGCTGGAGCACCGCCTTTTTTTTAGTCGAGCAAATCGACCCCAGGACTTATTCTTTGTAAGCCTAGTACTTATCCTATCGGTCTCTTTTGCCAAACTGCTAAGTAACGGGGACGTAAACACACCAGCATCGGTTGTCAAGCGATGTTGGGGAGACAAACACAGACACACAAACACACACACGCATATGTATACATATATACATATATACGACGGGCTTCTTTCAGTTTCCGTCTACCAAATCCACTCACAAGGCTTTTTGTCGGCCCGAGGCTATAGTAGAAGACACTCGCCCAAGGTGCCACGCAGTGGGACTGAATCCGGAACTGCGTGGTTGGTAAGCAAGCTACTTACCACACAGCCACTCCTGCGCCTATATGGCAGGCTTCTTTCAGTTTCCATCTCAAATCCACACACAAGGTTTTGGTCAGTTTAAAACAATAGTAAAAGACACTTATCAAAGGTGCTACGCAGCAAGAATAAACCCAGGACCATATCAATCTTATTATATGGTTCTTTGGGAAAGTTCTACGAAAGCTCCAGGCCAACCAAAGATTTTTAGTAAATTTGGTTAATGAAAACAGTCATTTATAAATTTACAGACATTACATTATTCATGTATTAATTCTTGTTCAATTTTTTAAATTTATATATTCATTTTTCTTTTTATTCATTTATATAATTATTTATTATTATCATTATCATTATTTTTTTAGCATACATCACTTTTACAAGAATGTTTCAAAAGATATTTACATTTTACAAAAAATATTTTTTCTGCAACAGATTAATAATCAATCTGTAAAAGTCTTGTTTATTCAAAAATCTTGTGTACATACACTCAACCTTTATTTCATTCTTAAACAATCATCTGAAGAGCAACAATAAGAAACTCAGAGTAACAATACATGATGTTCCAGCTTCCAACAGATTAGAAATAACTCAACATTTTGAAACCAGTACCTAATTGTGCTGTATTCCTTTGCTTCACACATGCATGTATATTTATACATACATACATATATAATATATATATATACATATATATATATTATATATATATATATATATATATATTATATATTATTATGTAAATGGATGAATGAATTATCCTTTGTTACTGTTAACATGGAAAATTCAATAAACAGTTACCAGGGTAGCAAAATTCACGCAAGTAACACAGATGAAGCGACCTATTCCTTTGGAATAAAACCAATGTTGTCTTCGAAACATATGTCGAAAGTAAAAGAATTTTAATAACATCTGCGTTCAACTCCATTTACTTACTTATATATATGTATATATATATATAACGGCAAAGTTTCCGAAAATAAACAAAAGACGAAGGCAGGTGGAGTAGAAACAAACAAATGTATTAGTATAGCGCTCAGGAATAGAAAAAGTCTTTTACATTTTGAGCCTACGCTCTTCGACAGAAAGATACACAAAAAAAACCAGGAGAGAAAAAAGGAGAGAAAAAAGGAGAGAAAAAAAAATATACATACATATGTATATATATTCATATATGCATGAGTGTATGTACATACATGCATGCATTTATATATATATATGTGCATATATATATAACATACAATATATGTTTATGTGCATATGTCTACATGCACTTGTCTCTTCACACATTAAAGTGTGTGTGTATATGTATATATATATACACACACATATATATATGTATGTATACATATATATATATTATAATATATATATATATATTATATTATATATATATAATATATATATATATATATATATATACATACATACATATATATAAGGGAAGGTTTACGAAAATAAACAAAAAAACAATATACATATACATACATAATATATATATAATATATATATATATATAATATATATATATATATATATATATATATATATATATATATATATATAACATACCCGCACACAAATATAATCCATGCCAGAATGAAACATGGAAGTTAATGATAGATATGATATATATATATATATATATATATACATATATATATATGTGTGTGTGTGTGTGTGTGTGTGTGTGGTGTGCTTGTGTGTGTGTGAAGAACACACACACACACATGAAGTATAGTTCTTCTATTG